>NC_091960.1:4891955-5059455 GCF_031021105.1 Erythrolamprus reginae
CCATACGACCTGGAGAGCCTTGGCACGCCTCTTCTCCTGAAGGTCCTGCCCTCTTCAGCCCCTCCCCACAGGCAGAGGGCGGTGGCTGAAGCCCATCTCCGTCCCAGCAGGGCCGCCTTCCCCGCTAGCTCATAGCGACATGCTCGTGAGGTTCTCGTGGCTCAGTAGGCCCTTGCGGGAGCTGCTCATACCATGGCTGCTACTGAAGTAGTCCTGGAGGTTGTGGCGCAGGGTGACGAGAGCAGAGCCCAGGCAAGCCCGGTTAGGGGCCTGCAGCCCACCCGGTAGCTGGAAGAGGACGGTCGCCACGCCGGCCATGCCGTCGTCCGTAGGCTCCAAAGTGATGGGCCCCACGCGGAAGCTGGAGTACGAGTAGCCCATGAGATGAGACAAGAAGGGCTCCGAGCGGCGGAAGTGGGCCACGGGGTAGGGGACCTCGTGGTAGGGTTTCAAGCGGCTGGGGAGGGGCTGGGCCGCCGCCAGGGAGGGGAGTTTGTGGGGGCGGGCGGGGAGGAAAACCAGCTCGGCCGGCGCCCCCAAATTATCCGGCTCGAAATAAATGGTCACTTTGGCGAAAGGCCGGCTAGCCATCTTGGTCATTTCCTGCAAGTGACGCCGTTGCTCGTGCCTCAAGTCCAAGAACTGCTTCACTTTCCAAAGCAAGACGCAGACGGAGAGGAAGAGGAAGAAGCACGAGAAGAAGACAGAGAAGAAGACGAAGAGGTCGATGTGCGCCTGGTCCTGTCGGAAAAAGAGCAGGCCCTGAGACTCGGTGACGTTGGGGCTGGTGCCGCCGATGCCCAGCAGGACGACGTAAAAACGGCTGGATTTCAGGGCATGGATCTCGTGCGGGTAAGTGATCACCACGCGATCACGGACCCCCCGCACGATCAGCACTTCCTGCTGCTCCCGCACGGTGATGTACGTAATCAAGCCGTGAGCTTGCGCCTCGCGTACCGGCGGCGAGGGCTGGCTCCCGTTGCTGCGTGTCGGCGTATCTTCCCCCGAGGCGACAATCCTCACCAGGTGGATACCCGTTGCGGCGTCGACATCCACCACAAACGTTTCGTAGGATGTAGAGATGTAGACGTCCACCCCGCCGAAGGTCACGTCGATGGTGATCCGGATGTCCACGTTGGTAAATTTGGGCTGGACGCCGAAAAAAACCGAGCGTCCAAAGAGCAGGTTTTTGATGTTCGGCTCGTGAAAACAGTTGAGTTGGGACGTTGGGTCGAAGCAGCTCTCCTGGTCGACGATGATCAGCCGGTAGCACTGGTGGCCGCCCACTGGATTCCCATGGAACAATTCCCGGCATTTGGCGCACTGTGGAAAGGGGAGTAAAAAACGGTGGGTAGATTTATAGGAAGCTATTCCAACTACAGTGGTACCTCTACTTACGAACTTAATTCGCTCCATGACCACATTTTTAAGTAGAAAAGTTTGTAAGAAGAAGCAATTTTTCCCATAGGAATCAATGTAAAAGCAAATAATGCCTGCGATTGGGGAAACCACAGGGAGGGTGGAGGCCCTGTTTCCTCCCAGGAGATTCCTAGAGAGGCCCCACGGAGGCTTCTCTCTGCCTTTTCCGGTTACAGATTCGGAGGGTTGGGTTTGTAAGTGGAAAATGGTTCTTGAGAAGAGGCAAAACAATCTTGAACACCCCGTTCTTATCTAGAAAAGTTTGTAAGTGGAGGCGTTCTTAGGTAGAGGCGCCACTGTACTTTGAACTCTTCTTCCTACTCGATTTGTGAACCATATTTGAAAACCAGAAGTCCCCAAACTTGGTAATTCTGGGACCTGAAGTCCACAAGTCATAAACTTGCCAGGTTTGGAGACTCCCTGGTTTTAAGAGACGCCGGCAAACCAGCATGTGTCATTTCCCACACCACAGTAATACTTATTAGTGGACCTTAAATTCAGTGCAACGGGGTCTGAAAAGCTGATGCATGGCCCGTAATGCACATTTTCTATGCTCGCAACGACTGCAGGACACAGTGGTTTTGATTGCTACTCCAACCACAAAAATCGGCATGCGACGTCAGTATGATTTCTTTCCAGAATTCCATCCATCTTTGAAGAAATGTAACGTGCTCCAGGTTATTTGTGACGACGGGCCTTCGGGACTGCCTGTTACTAGTTCCGTCAATAAAAGCAATATACTAAGTCGATAAATATTTGTTGAGCAGTGAATGCTTTTGTTTGGCTTCTATTTATCCCAGAAGGGGAGGAATGTTGGACAAGAGTATCAAATTCGATTTCACTGAGGGCTGCATCAGAGTTGTGTTTGACCTTGGGGGGGGGGAGGGGGCAGGGGACATGGCCAGATCAATGTCACTCGTGTCACAGGGACCCGTGGTTTTCACCTCCTGAGCTCTGTTTTCTGCTACGATGGCCTCCTGCAATCCCATGCCAGCAAAAATGGAACTGTGAGACGTCTCTTTGCTGTTTCTAGGGCAGCCCTGTGGGCCAAGTTTAAGCACCCCGGGGGCCTGATCTTTCCCCTAAGTTTGACATCCTTAGTGTAGGACAATGCCCAGAGAAGAATGGAATAGAATAGAATGGAGTGGAGAGGAACGGAACGGAACAGAAATATGGAATAGTATAGAAATAGAAAATAGAATAGAATAGAAATATGGAATAAAATAGTATAAAGATATGGAATAGAAATAGTATATGGAAATATGGAATAGAATAGTATAGAAATAGAAAATAGAATAGAAATATGGAATAAAATAGTATAGAGATATGGAATAAAATAGTATAGAAATAGAAAATAAAATAGAATAGAAATATGGAATAAAATAGTATAGAGATATGGAATAAAATAGTATATTGAAATACGGAAGAGAATAGTATAAAAATAGAAAATAGAATAGAATAGAATAAAAATATGGAGTAGAATAGTATATAAGTAGAAAATAGAATAGAATATAGAATAGGAATAGAATAGAATAGAATTCTTTATTGGCCAAGTGTGATTGGACACACAAGGAATTTGTCTTGGTGCAGATGCTCTCAGTGTACATAAAAGAAAAAGAGACATTTGTCAAGACTCAGGAGGTACAACACTCAATGATTGTCATAGGGGTCAAATAAGCAATCAGGAAACAATCAATATTGATATGAATCGTAAAGATAAGAGCAACAAGTGACAGAAACAGTCCTTGGTTTTGTGAGCGAACGCCCCTTTCTCTAGGGAGCCTAGGGCAGGCCCTTTTCTTTGGGGTCCTCCCCTTTCAAGACCCTCCTCCCAACCTGAACCCAGAGCCATCTGCCCGACTCCTTTACCTGTTGCTTGTAACAGTCCTTTTTGTCAGCCTGGGCGCTGTTCTGGCAACCTCCGGTCTCCGTGTTGTTTTGGCACGGGCAGCCGGTCCCATCCAGCTCATGGCAATAGTCAGCGTGGCCGTTACATTGGCACCTGAGAGAGGAGGGGGGGGAGGAGATAACGGGTCTCTCCGGATGCACCGTCCCACCACAGCCGGGACCTCTCGTTACGTCGGAAAAGATCGGTAGTCCTCGAACGTAAAACCACAATTTGGATTGCTAAGCGAATCATTCCCATGAACGCTCCCTGACTTTTTACGCTTCTTTATATACTACGGTCATTAAGTAGATCATTACCGTCGTTAAGTGAATCCGGCTCCCCCCACCTGCCACCTGGGGAAGTTTGCAAATGGTGATCATGTAATGGCAATTACAGTGGTCCCTCTTCTTAGGAACTTCATTCGTTCCATGATCAGGTTCTTAAGTAGAAAAGTTTGTAAGAAGAAGCAATTTTTACCATAGGAATCAATGTAAAAGCAAAACAGGCGTGTGATTGGAGAAACCACAGGGAGGGTGGAGGCCCTGTTTCCTCCCAGGAGATTCCTAGACAGGCACCCCCGGAGGCTTCTCCCCGCCTTTTCCGGCCCTGTTTCCTCCCAGGAGATTCCTAGACAGGCCCCACTGAGGCTTCTCCCCGCCTTTTTCAGCCCTGTTTCCTCCCAGGAGATTCCTAGAGAGACCCCATGGAGGCTTCTCCCTGCCTTTTCTGGCCCTGTTTCCTCCCAGGAGATTCCTAGAGAGGCCCCACGGAGGCTTCTCCCCGCTTTTTCCGGCCCTGTTTCCTCCCAGGAGATTCCTAGAGAGGCCCCACAGAGGCTTCTCCCCGCCTTTTCCGGCCTTGTTTCCTCCCAGGAGATTCCTAGACAGGCCCCATGGAGGCTCCTCCCCGCCTTTTCCGGCCCTGTTTCCTCCAAGGAGATGCCTAGAGAGGCCCCACGGAGGCTTCTCCCTGCCTTTTCCGGTTACAGTTTCGGAGGCTGGGGTTTGTAAGTGCAAAATGGTTTGTGAGAAGAGCCAAAAAAATCTTGAACACCCGGTTCTTATCTAGAAAAGTTTGTAAGTAGAGGCGTTCTTAGGTAGAGGAACCACTGTACATCATAAGTGTCGCTAAATAGGAACCTAGTGTCTGAATTGATTGATGGCTGAGATTTGATGGCTGTTTATTTATTTATTGGATTTATATGCCGCCCCTCTCCGAGGACTCAGTGGCTTACAACATATGAAAGAAACAATGACAACGTTAATTAATTTTCCAAACTAATCCAATTAATTTTAAAACTAATTATTCTAAAAAAACCCAGTAATATTAAAAATCAATCATTACTATTCACACAACAGACATACATAACATTCGGCAGCCAGGGGGCTAAGATTTAATGGCCCCAAACCTGGTGTCACAAATGAGTCTTTAGACTCTTGCAGAAGGCGAGGAGAGTAGGGGCAGTACGAATCTCCGGGGGAGGGGGGGAGCTGGTTCCAGAAGGCCGGGGGCCCCCACGGAGAAGGCTCTTCCCCTGGGTCCCACTCAATGACATTGTCTAGTCGACGGGACCTGGGAGAAAGCCGACTCTGTGGGATCTCACCGGTTTGCAAACTTCGCCCAGCTCAACTTTTGCTACCGGTGCGGCATCCTTTACCGTTCCGGTAGCAACCCACTACTGCTGTGGGGAGAATAGGAGGAGGAAGGGGTGCCAGATACAGTAGTACCTCTAGATACGAGCTGCTCCACATGCGAGTATTCCAAGTTACGAGCCACGAGGGGAGAGAAATTTCTTTTCGAGACCCGAGCTCAAATTCGGGATACGAGCCGAGCGTCCACTAGGTGGCGCAAGAATCCTTGCTTCTGGTTATCTCGGAGGGGAAAAACAAAGTCTAAAGCCATTTGTTCCAGATACGAGTTGTTCGACATACGAGCTCCGTTCTGGAACGAAGTAAACTCGTATCTAGAGGTACTACTGTATATGTATTATTTTTTTTAAAAAATACCCAGGGCTTTCAGAGGTCTTACTTGGTACATTTGCCCTCCAGCAGGAAGTAGCCGTGCAGGCAGCTCTCACACTTATCCCCAAAGCTGTTGTTCTGACAATTCACGCACACCGCCACATCCTCGGCAGGCCCTTCGGACACCCACATGGGAATCTGTGGAAAGAAAAAAGACAGCCTGTCCAGTTCTCTCCCTCTTCTCCGTTGTGAGTGGTCCTTGTCCACCTCAGGTCAGGTCAGATTCTGAGGAAGATGAACCAAGCCCCTCTGGATACCCTGGGCCAGGGGCTTTGCCAGCTGATGCAGAGAGCGAGACTGAGTGAGAAAATGACCTGAGTGAGTCTGAGGAACCACTAGAGGGGACTGATGGGGGAGCGGTCCCGGTCAGAGGATGAGGAAGACATTAGGGTGGAAAGTCAGTGGATAGATCCTCACTATAGGAGATTGCTGAGAAGGCGAGAGGAGTTGTATGGTAAAAGGTATCAGCTTACAGCCTTGGTCACTTTGGGGTGTGATGTCACTTCCAGGCAGTATAAAGGCAAAGGATTGTGGGAAGTGGGGTGTGGGGATTCAATGTCGTTCGATGGAAGGTTGTAGAGTGGGGGTATGCTTGAACAAGTCTCCAGAATCATGATTTCTGCTCGGGATTTTGATGAGCAGATTCATATGCTTAAATTATAAATGGACTTTGTTATCTAAGGAACGCTAATTAGGCCTTTCCTGGACATTGCTGATGCTTAGCTCTGGAGAGAAACATAGAAGAAGACTGACGGCAGAAAAAGACCTCCTGGTCCATCTAGTCTGCCCTTATACTATTTCCTGTATTTTATCTTACAATGGATATATGTTTATCCCAGGCATGTTTAAATTCAGTTACTGTGGATTGACCAACCACGTCTGCTGGAAGTTTGTTCCAAGGATCTACTACTCTTTCAGTGAAATAATATTTTCTCACATTGCTTCTGATCTTTTCCCCAACTAACTTTAGATTGTGTCCCCTTGTTTTTGTGTTCACTTTCCTATTAAAAACACTTCCCTCCTGGACCTTATTTAACCCTTTAATATATTTAAATGTTTCGATCATGTCCCCCCTTTTCCTTCTGTCCTCCAGACTATACAGATTGAGTTCATGAAGTCTTTCCTGATACGTTTTATGCTTAAGACCTCCCACCATTCTTGTAGCCCGTCTTTGGACCCGTTCAATTTTGTCAATCTCTTTTTGTAGGTGAGGCCTCCAGAACTGAACACAGTACTCCAAATGTGGTCTCACCAGCGCTCTATATAAGGGGATCACAATCTCCTTCTTCCTGCTTGTTATACCTCTAGCTATGCAGCCAAGCATCCTACTTGCTTTTCCTACTGCCTTTTCCCTTGCTATTCAAAATCAGTTTTTCGCTATGTGTGCTTTTATCAATAAAGAGTTTGATTTTACTCCGAAATAAGGGACTTTTGAGTTGGTGGGTTTGTTCCAAGGGCCGTGCGCAGAACATTTACAAGGAGGTAGGAGTTACAGAGTCGGTTTTCAACAGTTGAACCAAAATGATGTCCTAATAAGATACAACCCCCTAAGATCCGGGCGTTTCCGTCACTCACCAAGGCCGGCTCTAGGGGGAAGCGGATCGGATCCTGCTGCGCCTGCTTGTATTCTTCCCGCGTGATGCACACATTGCTGTTCCCTCGGCAAAAAACGTGGCAGGGACGGCAGGAGCCACCGTTCAGGGCTGACCCGACATAGAGCGGCTGGCATTTGTCACAGTGTTGTCCCTGAAATGGAGGCGCAGACGGGACAGAGTTTTGCACGGCGGGCAACACAAAGGGAGGATTTGAGGAGTCTGGGGTGAAACAGGGTGGCAAGCAGAGGGATTCCCAGGAGGGTGGGGGGAGGAGGGGCAACTCAGCTCAGAGATTATGTGCGAGAGAAAGTGGGCGAGGACAGCCCCTCCTTAATAGTTCCCAAAGTATATTGCAGGGGGAGGGGGAGAGAGACGGGGATAGGATGATCAATCGATCAATCCATCGATCGATAGAGCATGGAGGGATGAATGGGTGGATGGATAGATAGATAGATAGATGATAGAGGATAGATAGATAAGATAGATAGAAAGATAGAAAGAAAGAAAGATAGAAAAAAAGAAAGAAAGAAAGATAGATAGATGATAAATGAGAGAGATTATAGATAGACAGAAGATTGATATAGATAATAGATAGATAGATGATAAATAGATAATAGATAAATGATAGAAATAGATGAGAGATAGAGATAGATAGATGATAGATAGATAGATGATAGAGGATAGATAGATAGATAGATAAGATAGATAGAAAGATAGAAAGAAAGAAAGATAGAAAAAAAGAAAGATAGATAGATAGATGATAAATGAGAGAGATTATAGATAGACAGAAGATTGATATAGATAATAGATATATAGATAGATGATAAATAGATAGATAATAGATAAATGATAGAAATAGATGAGAGATAGAGATAGATAGATGATAGATAGATAGATAGATAGATGATAAATGAGAGATAGAGAGATTATAGATAGACAGATGATATAGATAATAGATATATAGACAGATGATAGATAAATGATAGAAATAGATAGACAGACAGACAGATGATATAGATTATAGAGAATAGATGATAGCTACCTAGATAGATGATAAATGATAGAGATAGATGACAGATGAGAGATAGAGATAGATAGATAGATAGATAGATAGATAGATAGATAGATAGATAGATAGATAGATAGATGATAGAGATAGACAGATAGAAAGACAGGCAGGCAGGCATGATATAGATGATAGATAGACAGACAGACAGATGATATAGATGATTGATAGATGATAGATAAATAGATAGATAGAGGATAAATGATAGAAATAGATGAGAGGTGAGAGAGAGATGAGAGATGGATAGATGATAGATAAATAGATAAATAGAGGATAAATGATAGAAATAGATGAGAGATGAGAGACAGATGTGTGTGAGAGAGCGGGAGGGCTCTTCATCCTCCTCACCATGGTGTTGTTGAAACACTGCAGGCACTGGTCTTGTGCCCCCACGCCCCGGCAATTGCTGTGTTTGTTGCACTGGCATTCCACCGAGCAGTTCTGACCCACGTAGCCAAAATGGCACTGGCACGCATTGGGTTCCACACAGGTCCCGTTCACACAACCTTGCTCGCACACCGGTTTGCACAGTCCTGTGATGCTGCAGAGGGGGAGAGGGAGGAGAGGAGGAGGAGGAGGAACAAGAGGCAGAATCACAAACGAGTCTTTGGCAACACGTGTGCAACTTTGGGCAGGAAGAACAGCCGAACGACACCCATTTTCCTTCACCCTATGCGGGGGGCCAAATGCTCCCAGTTCGCTTGTGCCTGTCGGTTGTCGGAGAGCCGGTCGCGAAGACCGCACGAAGCTCCGCCCACACAAAGCTCCGCCCACACAAAGCTCCGCCCGCACGAAGCTCCGCCCGCACGAAGCTCCGCCCGCACGAAGCTCCGCCCACATGCCCAGATGTCACCATCTGTGCATGCAGAGAATGCTTTTTTATTATTATTATTATTATTATTATTATTATTATTATTATTATTATTATTATTATTATTATTATTTATTAAATTTGTATGCTTTAGACATGCACAGAGGGTAAAATAATGGTAAAATCCATTATTGCAATTGGGGGACGTACAGATTGGCCCCTTAAATGAACCCAGAGATTTGAGTTCCAATTTATACAGGTAGTCCTCGACTTACGACAGTTCGCTTTGTGACCGTTAAAAGCAGTGGTGAAATCCATTTTTTTTAAAATTACTGTTTCTGGGGAGGGGTGTGACTTGGTGGGCACGGCAGGAGGAGGATATTGCAAAATTTTACCCACGCACTCCCGACAATTCAAATAACGTATATGTAAAGTTTCGCATTTGTGCCATTACTGTAGGCTGAGAAAAAAAAATGGGGTGCATTACTTTCTGGGCGAAACTGATTACTTTCAGGCTGCGGAAGTGGGATTCCTCCCATCCACCCTACATACAGCTGGGACATCCTCCTTCCTACTGACTTGTCCAGGGTGTAGCCGTTTTTGCAGGTGCATCGGTAGCTGTGGGGCAGGTCGCTGCAATTCTGGGTCTCGTTGCAGTCGTGGTGCCCGTTCAGGCATTCGTTTTCGGGCGGGCACGACATGAACGCCCAGTCGGCTTTCAGGCCGCACAATTCCACCAGTCCTGCAGAGCAGAGAGGGGGAAAAAAGAGAGGGAGAAGTTCCAAGCTGCAGGGATGTACAGTGGTTCCTCTACCTAAGAAGGCCTCTACTTACGAACTTTTCTAGAGAAGAACCGGGTGCTCAAGATTTTTTGGCCTCTTCTCAAGAACCATTTTTCACTTAAGAACCCGAGCCTTCGAAATTGTAACTGGAAAAGGCGAGGAGAAGCCTCCGTGGGGCCTCTCTGGGAATCTCCTGGGAGGAAACAGAGCCGGAAAAGGCGAGGAGAAGCCTCCGTGGGGCCTCTCTGGGAATCTCCTGGGAGGAAACAGGGCCGGAAAAGGCAGGGAGAAGCCTCTGCGGGGCCTCTCTGGGAATCTCCTGGGAGGAAACAGAGCTGGAAAAGGCGAGGAGAAGCCTCCGTGGGGCCTCTCTGGGAATCTCCTGGGAGGAAACAGGGCCAGAAAAGGCAGGGAGAAGCCTCTGTGGGGCCTCTCTGGGAATCTCCTGAGAGGAAAGAGGGCCGGAAAAGGCAGGGAGAAGCCTCCGTGGGGCCTCTCTGGGAATCTCCTGGGAGGAAACAGAGCCGGAAAAGGCAGGGAGAAGCCTCTGTGGGGCCTCTCTGGGAATCTCCTGGGAGGAAACAGGGCCGGAAAAGGCAGGGAGAAGCCTCCCTGGGGCCTGTCTAGGAATCTCCTGAGAGGAAACAAGGCCGGAAAAGGCGGAGAGAAGCCTCCGTGGTGCCTCTCTGGGAATCTCCTGGGAGGAAACAGGGCCTCCACCCTCCCTGTGGTTTCCACAATCACTTGCATGATTTGCTTTTACATTGATTCCTATGGGAAAAATTGCTTCTTCTTGCAAACTTTTCTACTTAACAACCTCGTCACGGAACGAATTAAGTTCGTAAGTAGAGGGGCCACTATATTTGTGAAGAAGACCCTCTCTTTGGCACAGGGTTTTCTCAATCCTAGCTGCATTTAAAGCTGAGTGGACTTCAACTCCCAGAATTCCTCAGCCAGCTTTCTGGAAGCTCCCACCTACCAGTAGCGGGTTGGAGCCGGTAGCGGGCAATATGGCGTCCAGGTAGTGAAAACGGAGCTGAACGTGCAGCTCCAGGTGACCAGTGGGCATGCGTGTGCATCGGTGCAAGATTCGGCTTTGGCGCATGCTCCAGCCAAACCCCAGGGACTCACCATGGCGAGGGCCACTCCGCCCGCCTTCCAGGCAGCGTCCTTTGCCATTCTCTCCCCGGAAGCTGCACCAGCCACACCGAGGTTGCTGGATGCAGAGCGCGCACTGCTGGAAATGGGAACAGGATGGAGTGCAGCTCTCCGACCCACTCAGCACCCGGCCACACATCCCGGCTGCGCAGCGCATCGGTAGGTAAGTTGGACTCATACACTGCAGGAAAAGCAGAGAGAGAGAGAGAGTGGAAGGGAGGGAAAGAGAGAGAAAGAGCAGGATAAATAGAGAGAGAAAGAAACAGAGAGAAAGAGAAAAACAGAGAAAGAGAAAAAAAGAGAAAAAGAGAGTGAGAGAAAGACAAGGAGAAAGAGAGAAAGAAAGAGAAAGAAACAGAGAAAGAGGAAAAAAGAGAAAGAGAGTGAGAGAGAAAGAAAGACAAGGAGAAAGAGAAAGAAACAGAGAAAAAGAGAGAGAAATAGAAAGAAAAAGAAAAGGAGAAAGGGAAAGAAAAAGAAAGAGAGAGAAAAGAGAGATAAACAGAGAGAAAGAAATAGAAACAGAGAAAGAGAAAGAAATGGAGAAAGAGAAAGAAAAAAAAAGAGAGAGAAAGAAACAGAGAGAGAAAGAAAAAGAGAAACAAAAGAGAAATAGAAACAGAGGGAGAAACAGAGAAAGAGAAACAAAGAGAAAGAAATAGAAACAGAGGGAGAAAAAGAAAGAGAGAGGAGAGAGAGAAAGAGAAATACATTAGAGTATGTGTCTCCAAACTTGGCCATTGTAAGACGGATGGACTCCAACTCCCAGAATTCCCCAGCCAACATGGCCAAATTTACAACGGCCAAATTTGGAGATACCTGCAGGAGAACCTCCTCGGCAGAATCGCCGTATGTTGGCTGCCCCAAATCAGGGGTGAAATGCTACCGGATCAGCCGGTTTGGGTGTACCGATAGCAGCGGCCACTGATGGTTCAGAGAACCAGTAGCGGCGCCAGTGCAAGCCTCCATCCACCCACCCGGACTTTGCCATTTTCTTGTTTTTAACCCTCTGCCCATTCGCAAAGCCTCCTGAGCATGCGCAGATGGCGAAAAAGCACATGCCCCGGAGACACGGACGCCAACTGCGCGCTTCCGAACCGGTAGGGAAGGGAAGTAGGATTCACCCCGGCCCCAAATCATTTTACCTGCTGCAGGCTGACGCTCCAGACGCATTGCTGCCAGCCCCCATCCGCCCCCTTGGAGCTGAGGCAGTCCCCACAGGAGCTGTGGTTGTGGCAGGGTGTGGGGCAGGCCAGGGGGGGCGAGGACTCCACGGGCATCGGGGAGACGTTGAGGAGCGAGTGGCTGAAGCAGGTCCAGTCGTAGGTGGGCTGCACGCTGAGAATGCGACGGGTCTCCCCTACGAATTGGGGGGTGGGGGCAGAAGAGAAGTAGGGAGAATATTAGAATAGAGTAGAATTATTTCATTGGCCAAGTGTGATTGGACACACAAGGGATTTGTCTTTGGTGCAGATGCTCTCAGCATGCATAAAAGAAAATATAGATTTGGCAGGAATCATGGGGTACAACACTTTGTCATAGGGGTTGTTGTGGTTAGCTCTGGCCCAGGTCCTGCCCCAAGAAAGAAAGAAGGAAGGAAGGAAGGAAGAGAAGGGAAAGAAGGAAGGAAGGAAGGAAGAGAAAGAAGGAAGGAAGGAAGGAAGAGAAGGAAGGAAGGAAGGGAAAGAAGGAAGGAAGGGAAAGAAGGAAGGAAGGAAGAAAGAGAAAGAAGGAAGGAAGGAAGAGAAGGAAGGAAGGAAGAGAAAGAAGGAAGGAAGAGAAAGAAGGAAGGAAGAGAAGGAAGGAAGGAAGGAAGAGAAAGGAAGGAAGGAAGGAAGAGAAAGAAGGAAGGAAGAGAAAGAAGGAAGGAAGGAAGAGAAGGAAGGAAGGAAGAGAAAGAAGGAAGGAAGGAAGGGAAAGAAGGAAGGAAGAGAAAGAAGGAAGGAAGGAAGAGAAAGAAGGAAGGAAGAGAAGGAAGGAAGGAAGGAAGAGAAGGAAGGAAAGAAGAGAAAGAAGGAAGGAAGGAAGAGAAAGAAGGAAGGAAGTAAGGAAGGAAGAGATAGAAAGAAAGAAAGAAAGAAAGAAAGAGACGGACAGACAAACAGACAGTTGTCTTTTTTGGCATTTTCTTTCTCAGAGTTCTCTGCCTCCTGCTCCTCATCCTGCAGCCCTTTGCCCCCACCCCATTTCTCTCCTCCCTCGCCCCCCTCGTCTCTCCCCGCCCTCCGCCAATCAAGGTCCAGCCCCTCACCGGTGCGCTTGAACTGCCTCGTCCACATGCACTTCCCAGACGCCGTACATTTGGCGCAGTCGGAGGCCTCGCACGAGATCTCGGAGCAGTTGCTGGCCACGAAAATCTCCCGCTGGTTGATCCGGCAGTCGTTCTCCGACGTGCAGCTGCCGGCGCTGCCGATACAAGCGCCCTCGGGGCAGTTGGTGCACCACTTGCACTGCGGTAAAGGCTGCGGAGCAGACAGCGGTCACAAAACCCGGCAGCCGCGATCCGGCCGCGCGTGACTAATCCACTCCGCTACAGGGAGTCCTTGACTTACGACCGCAATTTGAGTCCAAAAGGTTTTGTTGCTAAGTGAGTTTTGATCCATTTTATGGACCTTTTTCTTAAGCGTGTTGCTTCAGCTGTTAAGTTAGTCGCCTGGTCATTAAGTGAATCGGATCCCCCGTTGACTTTAGAAGCATAGACACTTATACTATTTCCTGTATTTTATCTTAGGATGGATATATATGTTTATCCCAGGCATGTTTAAATTCAGTTACTGTGGATTTATCTACCACGTCTGCTGGAAGTTTGTTCCAAGCATCCGCTACTCTTTCAGTCAAATAATATTTTCTCACGTTGCTTCTGATCTTTCCCCCAACTAACCTCAGATGGTGCCCCCTTGTTCTTAGGTTCACTTTCCTATTAAAAACACTTCCCTCCTGGACCTTATTTAACCCTTTAACATATGCTTTGATCATAGAAACATAGAAACATAGAAGATTGACGGCAGAAAAAGACCTTGTGGTCCACCTAGTCTGACCTTATACTATTTCCTGTATTTTATCTCAGGATGGATCTTTGTTTATCCCAGGCATGTTTCAATTCAATGACTGTGGATTTGCCAACCACGTTTGTTGGAAGTTTGTTCCAAGCATCTACGACTCTTTCGGTCAAATAATATTTTCTCACGTTGCTTCTGATCTTTCCCCCAACTGACTTCAGATTGTGCCCCCTTGTTCTTGTGTTCACTTTCCTATTAAAAACACTTCCCTCCTGGACCTTATTTAACCCTTTAACATCTTTAAATGTTTCCATCGTGTCCCCCCTTTCCCTTCTGTCCTCCAGACTATACAGATTGAGTTCATTAAGCCTTTCCTGATAAGTTGGTCACTTGGGTCTACATGCTGCTATTAACCATCTCTCTTACTTCTCCTTGTAAAGGTTTATGATTCCCCACCCAAGTTCTGACTCTGAGTGGATCTGTTGCTAAGAACCTGGGCTAGTTGCTACTTACGGGAATGCCCAGGCTGTGGGCCATGGCGCGAGGATGTTGGGCGAGGCACTCGCTGCAAGTTCTGAGCCGGCGACACTCGTCCGGAGATCTTGGGGTGGGAAAACAGGAGACCCCACCAAAGGAGCAGCCTTGCCTTGAGAAAGAAGAGACTCCGTGAGATTCAACCGTGAACCAAACTCTCTGTATATTTCTAACCCAGAAGTGATTTGCCATTGGTGCCTTCCGAGGGCTGTGGGAAAGTGACTGGCTTAAGGTCACTTTCACGCCTAAGGTGGGACTAGAACTCCCAGTCTCCTGGTGATTGGCTCGAAGTTACTCAGCTGGCTTTTGTGCTTGAGTGGACCTGGAAGTCATTGTATCCTGGCGATTTGGCCCATAGTCACCCAGCTAGTTTTCATGGCTAAAGCGGGACTAGAACTCCCAGTCTCCTGGTGATTGGCCCATAGTCCCCCAGCTGGCTTTCATGCCTAAGTGAGGAGTTGGTCTCCTTAGGGTCCCGTCGACCAAATAATGTCGATTGGCGGGACCTAGGGGAAGAGCCTTCTCTGTGGGGGGCCCGGCCTTCTGGAATCAGCTCCCCCCGGAGATTCGCACTGACCAATGAATGTTTTTAGAATGACTGTTGAATGAATGGTATTGATAGTTTTTTAATTAGAATTTTAAAGATTGTTTTTAATTTACTATTAATTGGATTGTTATTACTGTTTCCTGTTTTTTTCTGTACATGCTGTGAGCCGCCCCGAGTCCTTAATCTTAAATCTAAGTGGAACCATGGCACCCCCGCGTGTCCGTGCGCGATTTTGCTCCCTGACCAAGTGCGCTGGACTCCAGTATGCTGCACTCAGGGCTACGGGGGCAAGCACACATCACCGTTCCACCTTAGCAGCCCATCTACACACACACACACACACATACACACACACAGAGGGATGCTGCAATGGTTGTAAGCGTAGGGAAACGGTTGTACGCGACGGCACTGTGCCTTTGAACAGTCACTAACGGAACGGCCGTAAGTTCAGGACGACCTATATTCCCTCGTACCTTTCAGCCGCATCGGCAGAGACGCAGCTGGCGTGGCACCAGACACAACTGGCATTAGAGCCGTTGCAAGCTTCCGGGCTGGCGAAGATGAGGCAAGGGTTGTGGGGCACCGAGAGGGCCAGCATGCGCCCCAGGGCCACCCCGTTAAAGCCCCCGGAGACGTAAAGGCGGCCTCCCACGGAAGCCATGGCGTGGGCGATGGATTCGGTGATGGGTTCCCCCACCACGGCTGTGGCTGCAGAGCGGAGAGACAAATTGTCATGAATGAGTAACTTAAATAGGATGAATGTGGACGATAGGAGGGTTTTTTTTTTAGGAAATTGGGGGTGGTGGTGGTTAGATTATTATTTTTTTAAAAATAAACAATTAAGAGAAACAAAATTAGCAGACATGTTTGACATTGGTTGGGGGTTTTAGGCTTACATTTCAGCAGTATACCATTCTTTCTTCTTTATATATTTTATATTTTTTTACTTTTAGATTATTTTAATATCAGATTTCTCGCATGGTTTTTTTTTTTGTACTTTGTATTTATTCTTGTTGTAAGCCGCCCCGAGTCTGACGCGAAATAAAATAAGTAAATAAATAAATGAGCCCTACAAGTTTGGGAGGCATATAAATCGAATAAATTGAATAAAATCTTCAGTTGAGAAAATAATAATAATAATAATAATAATAATAATAATAATAATAATAATAATAATAATTTATTAGATTTGTATGCCAGCCCTCTGATGGGAGGTGGGAGAGGAAGACCACCACCACTCCAATCAAAACACAAGAAATGAAGGTGTTCTTTAAAACAATTTATAGTAAACAATCTGCTAAAAGTGATAATAAATGGCGATAGGAGTGAGAAAGTGGACGTTTGGAGGTACCAAGTAGAAGTACAGTGGTACCTCTACTTAAGAAAGGCCTCTACTTAAGAACTTTTCTAGATAACAACCGGGTGTTCAAGATTTTTTTGCCTCTTCTCAAGAACTATTTTCCACTTAAGAACCCGAGCCCAGAAAAATTTCCCAGGAAATTTGAGAGCGGCACAAAGGCCCAGCCAGTTTCCTGCCATTCCCCCTTTAATCCCGGCCATCTCGGGTTGTTCTGGGCTGCCAGAGGAGCCTTTCGGTGGTGCTCAAGGAGGCTTTGGCGGTCCAGAGCAAACGGAGCGTTTTCCTTTCTGTGGGCTACTTCTGTTGACTGTCAGCTGACAGGTTCAAGGGTGATTCAGCCTTCCGTCCTTCAAAGGTGGGTAAAATGAGGACCCCAATTGTTGGAGGCAAGAGGCTAACTCTGTAAACCACTTAGAGAGGGCTGTAAGAGCTATTGCTCTTCCTTCCTTCCTTCCTTCCCTTTCTCTTCCTCCATCCATTCCTTCTTTCTTTCTCTCTTTTTCTTTCTTTTTTATTTTTTCCTTCCTTCTTTCCTTTCTCTCCTTCCCTTTCTCCCTCTTTCTTTCTTTCTTTCTTTCTTTCCCCTCCCTTCCTCCCTCATCTATCTGGTGTTTTTTCTTCATAGAAACTCATATATATTCCTTCCCTCCCTGACCCTCTCTTCTTTCTTCCTCCCTTCCTCCTTCCTTCCTTCTTTCTCTCTCCCTCCCTCCATCCATCCATTCCTTCTCTCTCTTTCTTTTTTTATTTTTTCCTTCCTTCCTTCCTTTCTCTCCTTCCCTTTCTCCCTCTTTTTTCTTTCTTTCTTTCTTTCTTTCTTTCTTTCCCCTCCCTTCCTCCCTCATCTATCTGGTGTTTTTTCTTCATAGAAACTCATATATATTCCTTCCCTCCCTGACCCTCTCTTCTTTCTTCCTCCCTTCCTCCTTCCTTCCTTCCTTCTTTCTCTCTCCCTCCCTCCATCCATCCATTCCTTCTCTCTCTCTTTCTGTTTTTATTTTTTCCTTCCTTCCTTCCTTTCTCTCCTTCCCTTTCTCCCTCTTTTTTCTTTCTTTCTTTCTTTCTTTCTTTCCTCCCTCATCTTTCTGGTGTTTTTTCTTCATAGAAACTCATATATATTCCTTCCTTCCCTGACCCTCTCTTCTTTCTTCCTCCCTTCCTCCTTCCTTCCTTCCTTCTTTCTCTCTCCCTCCCTCCATCCATCCATTCCTTCTCTCTCTCTTTCTGTTTTTATTTTTTCCTTCCTTCCTTCCTTTCTCTCCTTCCCTTTCTCCCTCTTTTTTCTTTCTTTCTTTCTTTCTTTCTTTCCTCCCTCATCTTTCTGGTGTTTTTTCTTCATAGAAACTCATATATATTCCTTCCTTCCCTGACCCTCGAACCCTTCCCTCCCTGACCCTCTCTTCTTCCTTCCTTCCTTCCTTCCTTCCTTCCTTCCTTCCCCTCCCTCCCTCCCTGCCTTCCATGGTGCGCAATGATTACAATGCAGCACTGCAGAAGCTAACTCTGCCCACTGTCAGTAGTTCGACTCTGAACGATACCTCTGAACAGATATTCTAGCTTGTGTTCACTTGCTTGCCTGTACTTTTTACCTGTGCTGTTGGGAAGGATCCACGTATTGCAATTCAGCTGGTAGAAGAAAACGTGGTTGGTGAAATTCTCCCGTTCGGTCCGTCCGCCTATGACCACCATGGTGTCTTTCAGCACGGCCGCCACGTGGAAGAAGTGAGCCAGGGGCTGGAGAGAGAGATGGAGAGATTCGCATCATATTTGCATCCAGGGCTTATCTTTGGTGATGCTTCCTTCTTCCATTCTTCCTACCAATCCCCACTCCAGAATTATATTGGTTGGAGACCCTGATCTAAAGGAAACTTTTTTGTGTTTTCCCTCCGAAGCCCATCGGGGCGTCCTCCCCAAGCCTCTCACCCAGGGGTCCCCAAATTTTCTACACAGGGGGCCAGTTCACTGTCCCTCGGACTGTTGGAGGGCCGGACTATAAAAAAAACTGTGAACAAATCCCTGTGCACACTGCACATACCTTGTTTTAAAGTAAAAAAACAAAATGGGAATGTACTATTAAGAGGGGGGAGAAGGTCTGAAATTCATATATGTTTATGTTTTGTTTTTAATTTTCTTTTGTTGACATCTGATTGGCTATACAAGGTTTTCTTGGCTCATGAAAAATGTATAAAGAAAGAAGGAAGCACTTGGGCATAATGGTTAATAAGTTAGAAATATAATTGGTGTTGCACTTTTTGAAGGAACATTAAGGAGGAAATTTAATTAAAAGAAAATGAATGTAACTGGATGACAAAATTAGGGGGAAAAAAACCTTTTGCAACTTTTTTGATGATTGATATTAGTTACTAACAAAATACTGCATTTTATTCATGGAAAATTTGATGGTACACTGTGTTGTTTGAATGTATGTTGAGAGAAAAAATAAAAAAAATTACCCCCCCCAAAACAGTCCTTCTTTCTTCTGTCCCTCCATTCATTTCATTCTTCCTTCCTTCCTTCCTTGTTCCCTCCATTTCTCCTTCCTTCCTTCCCTCCTTCATTCCTCTCCACTTCTCCTTCCCTCCCTCTCTTTCCCTTTTCTTTCTTTCTCTCTCTCTTTTCCCTGTGCTCTTGTCACTCACCGGTGGGCCAGATAAATGGCCTCAGTGGGCCGCATGTGGCCTGCGGGCCGTAGTTTGGAGACCACTGCTCTCACCTTTGGTCCTTGAGATGGGGCCAGTAAACTCCAGGTCAAGTTGGGATAATAAAGGCTGTAGAGTTCAGGAGAAGCTGAAACCATCTCCACGTGGAAACGGTGGCCGCCAAAGACGTAAACAGCATCGGTGCTCTCGTGGTACACAGCCGAGTGGCCGTACAGACCTGCAAAGGAAATCTGGAGTAACCGGTGTTCATATTTATAGCTTGGTTGGGGGGGATCGATCCCTATTTAGGCAAGAGTGGTCTTATATGACTTCTGGACTTCAACTCCCAGGATTCCTGAGCCAATCATGCTATCTCAGGAATTCTGGGAGTTGAAGTCCACATGTCATAGAAGAGCCAACTTTGCCTACCCCTGGGCTAGAGTTTCTCAACCGTAGCATTCTGATCCAGCTGCCCAAACACAACAGACCCTCTGTTGTTGTTGTTGTTGTTATTATTATTATTGTTATTATTATTATTATTATTTAGACAAAATGTTGTGAGCCGCCCCGAGTCTACGGAGAGGGGCGGCATACAAATCTAATAAATAATAATAATAATAATTCCTTTATTAGGCACGCCAGCAGCCCTGGCAAAAAGTATCTATTTCAACTCAGGCTAACACATCTGTCAAAGCAGGGAAGATGAATAATTATCTGCCTTATCTATTCATCTCTCCCAGTGTAGGGCTGCAAATTTTTTTTACTACCACACTGTGGCCGTGGCTTATTGTGTGGCCGTGGCTTGATGGTTATGTGACCAGGTGGGGGTGGCTTGGCAATCATGTGACTGGGAGTGGCTTAAGTCACGTGACTGAGTGGGAGTGGCTTACCGACCAAGATAAGTTTTCAAATAGCTGCTTGGACTCAGTTGATTAAGTCCCATTCTTTCAATAGCCACAGAAAGGACAAATGATAGACAGTATGATTTGTTGAGGAGCACGGGAACATTTTCAGGTTTTGAGATTGTCACTCCCTGTTGAAAAAATCGTCCCGGTCATCTATCTACCTGTCGGAGGTGTTCCTGCCTGGTTCCCAGCGTGCCAGCTCTCGGACGCCACGTTATATTCGAGCAGTTTCTTGTTGAAGCCGTTCTCGGGAGAGTAGCCACCAATCAGAAGCAAGGACGAGCCGCGCCGCGCCGTGAGGGTGTGACCAGCTACGGCTGGGATCAGAGGATCCTGGTAGGGGCGGGAAGAGGGAATGTCTGATGAGAGGAAGGAGAGACAACGAACAGAAGGCGGCTCTCTGTTTTCCACCAGCTGGTGTAATCTTCAAATGAATGATAAGAAGAATGAGAACTACTGAAAGAGTAGTAGATCCTTGGAACAAACTTCCAGCAGACGTGGTAGATAAATCCACAGTAACTAAATTTAAACACGCCTGGGATAAACATATATGCAACCTAAGATAAAATACAGGAAATAGGATAAGGGCAGGCTAGATGGACCAGGAGGTCTTTTTCTGCCGTCAGTCTTCTATGTTTCTTCAGTTCTCTTATGGTGGAAATCCATGTCACTTTTTTTAATCAACAGAGAAGGCTTAATCTGGGTGTCCAGGGGGAAAACATTTTGAAATTCCCTGATATTTCCCTGACATTTCCTTATAACATTCGATCTAGTTAAGGTGCCTTTCAGGAAAGACTTAATGAACTCAATCTGTATAGTCTGGAGGACAGAAGGAAAAGGGGGGACAGGATCAAAGCATTTAAATATGTTAAAGGGTTAAATAAGGTCCAGGAGGGAAGTGTTTTTAATAGGAAAGTGAACCCAAGAACAAGGGGACACAATCTGAAGTTAGTTGGGGGAAAGATCAAAAGCAACGTGAGGAAATATTATTTCACTGAAAGAGTAGTAGATCCTTGGAACAAACTTCCAGCAGACGTGGTTGGCAAATCCACAGTAACTGAATTGAAACATGCCTGGGATAAACATAGATCCATCCTAAGATAAAATACAGGAAATAGTGTAAGGGCAGACTAGATGGACCATGAGGTCTTTTTCTGCCGTTAGACTTCTATGAAAATTTGGGAGCGTCTTATACGCCGAATGTAGCTTTTCCGAAGCTATTTTTTCCAACTCTAACGAGGTGCTAACTATCTTCCCGGCTTGCAAGATTTTTTCATTGCTACACCAAAGAAGATTATTTTACAGCCCTAAGTCTTTGCAGGCTTGTTTTCATTGCTACTCCCTCTGAATAATATTTTTTTCAGCCCTAACCAGGGGATGAAATAATATGCTGACCAGATTTAAGGACATAGAAACATAGAAGACTGAGGGCAGAAAAAGACCTCGTGGTCCATCTAGTCTGCCCTTATACTATTTCCTGTATTTTATCTTACAATGGATATATGTTTATCCCAGGCATGTTTAAATTCAGTTACTGTGGGTTGACCAACCACGTCTGCTGGAAGTTTGTTCCAAGCATCTACTACTCTTTCAGTCAAATAATATTTTCTCACGTTGCTTTTGATCTTTCCCCCAACTAACTTCAGATTGTGTCCCCTTGTTCTTGGGTTCACTTTCCTATTAAAAACACTTCCCTCCTGAACCTTATTTAACCCTTTAACATATTTAAATGTTTCGATCAGGTCCCCCCTTTTCCTTCTGTCCTCCAGACTCTACAGATTGAGTTCATGAAGTCTTTCCTGATACATGGTAGGTAGATTCCCCCCCCCCCCCCAAATTTTCTTGCCCCAAAACTAAGGTGCATCTTACCGGCAGAAGCCTCCATTGCAAAGTGGTGAGGTTAAGCAGCCAGAAATCGCTGGTCACTCCATCCGCGGTCAGCCCACCGAGGACATACATAGCTTTGGCTGGGGATACGTAGGCAGCGGCGTGGAAGTACCGGGGGTTGGGGCCTGGCCCTCGGTCCTCTGTCCCCGCCAACATCTGAGTCCAGCGACGTTCGGCAATGGAGTACCTGGGGAGTCACAGCATCTTTGGCTGCCATGCCAAACAAAAGGCGGCCGGTGTTTGGGGAAGGTTCTTGGAGGGATGGAAGCGTCTCTCACCTGTAGACGTTACCCAGCATTCCTTCGCGCAGAGACATGCCCCCAAACATCCAGAGAGTAGAGTCAGGGCCCTCCACCATGGTGTGGCCTAAACGGTGGAGGAAGCGGCTGGCTGTGTCCTTGAGTGAAAAATACGGAGAGATGAGGAGGGTGAAACCAGCCATTCTCTCTCTCTTTTTTATTAAGACAAAACAAGACACCAACATACATATAAGAGAACGACAAGCATACAACAAAATATAGGAGCTATTGCCGCTCCGCTCTTATCAGAAGTTTCCGGAGAATAATAATAATAATAATAATAATAATAATAATAATAATAATAATGAGGAGGAGGAGGAGGAGGGAAGGAAGGAAGGAGAGAGGGTGAGGGAAGGGAGGGAGGGAGGGAGGAAGGAAGGAAGGAAGGAAGGAAGGAAGGAAGGAAGGAAGGAAGGAAGGAAGGAAGGAAGGAAGAAGAGAGGATCAGGGAGGGAAGGGTTCGAGGGTCAGGGAAGGAAGGGAGGGAGGGAGGCACTATTTCTTCAGCACAGAAGTAACTTACAGCCGTCAACTGGGTGTCAATCAAAGTTTCCCAAATGATCTTGTCAGCCTCCAGTGGGATGGTGCAGTCTGCCCCAACAAAGCGATGGTTGCAGATACACAGGCCCAGTCTCTGCAGAAAGAGGGGAGATAAGAGCTGGGGAGCCCGTTTTCGCTGGCAGAGCAGTCGGGGCCCCTCAGGCCCCCCTGACATGAGTGACTGTCCTGACTCCATGTATCTGTTTGTCCTTGCTAGGCTCCTTGACAAGAAGGTCTCTGGCAGCGGGTCAGGAAAGGGTAAAAGTTGGTGCTCATCAGTCTTCTTCCGAAAGACTTCTTTAACATTGTTTGGGCGTTATTTCGGCTGTGAATGGACATTATTCACGGCCGTTGAAAATAAAAAGAGATTTTATCAAGAACCCTAGGTCAGAACAGTATTATTATTGTTATTGTTGTTGTTGCTGCTGTTGTTGTTATTTCAACAATACAACACAGCCATCGAGATCACTATGCTGGATTTCGTATTTCATCACCAGTCTTATTATTGTTGTTGTTGTTGTTGTTGCTGTTGTTATTTCAACAATACAACACAGCCAACGAGATCACTATGCTGGATTTCGTATTTAATCACCGATCTTATTATTATTATTATTATTATTATTATTATTATTATTGTTGTTGTTGTTGTTTAGATTTATAGGCTGTCCTTCCCCATTGAGGAATCAGGGCAGTTTATAGGAATAAAATATAGAAACATAGAAAAATAGAAGACTGACGGCAGAAAAAGACCTCATGGTCCATCTAGTCTGCCCTTATACTATTTTCTGTATTTTATCTTACAATGGATATATGTTTATCCCAGGCATGTTTAAATTCAGTTACTGTGGATTTATCTACCACGTCTGCTGGAAGTTTGTTCCAAGGATATACTACTCTTTCAGTCAAATAATATTTTCTCACGTTGCTTTTTATCTTTCCCCCAACTAACTTCAGATTGTGTCCCCTTGTTCTTGTGTTCACTTTCCTATTAAAAACACTTCCCTCGTGGACCTTATTTAACCCTTTAACATATTTAAATGCTTCAATCATGTCCCCCCTTTTCCTTCTGTCCTCCAGACTATACAGATTGAGTTCATGAAGTCTTTCCTGATACGTTTTATGCTTAAGACCTTCCACCATTCTTATAGCCCGTCTTTGGACCCGTTCCATTTTGTCAATATCTTTTTGTAGGTGAGGTCTCCAGAACTGAAGATATAAACAAGATAAAAATGGTGCAAACAATTTAAAAAATTAAGAGAAATAAAACTCCCTATATAAAGTAAGTCTAGGGTCATCTGTATTCAACACATTGTTTCAGCGGCCTGATTTTTTTTTCTCCCCACGGGCTACTCACCCTGTTGCAAAGCCCTTGTCCGGAGTGAGCGCTACAGTTGCCGGGACAGATCTGGAATTTACAGCTGGGCCCGGTGTAGCCGGGCTTGCAAACACAGTGGCCCTGCTGGCATTCCTGGTTGACGTGGCAGCTGGGCCGGCAACGGTGCACCAGGTAGGTCGCGTTGAAGCCCGAGGCCTCGCTAGTGTTGGCTTCGTAGTAGATGACCAGGAGGCCTGAAAAGTTTGAACAAAGGCGAAACTTGACCAAGATCCCAGAGCTGTTGGGATTGCAGGGGGAGGGGGGAGAGAAGTGGGGTGATTTCTCCTGGCTTGGACCAATTTGCCCGAACCATTTTTTCCTTTTTTCCTTACCTGATACAGCTTCGACGGTAACGGGTCGGGGATCACCCTGACCGCAGAACGCCCCAATGAGAGTCCGATCCAGCTGGATCAGTCCTGTGTCCAGGAAGTCAGGGACCCCATCGAAAACGTAGATATAGTTGTGCTACGGAGGAATTGAAAGAAATGAGATGAGTTCACCCCAATGGAGTTAGTAATATTGCTGTTTTAGCAAGAGATCCACATAATACCGAGGGATCATTGAGTCTGTCATCTGCACCTCTAGAACGGTCTGGGTGGGTTCTGCAACCCAACAAGACCGACACAGACTTCAGAATTGCAGAAAAAAACAATTACTGCCAATCTGCCTTCCATTGAGGACCAGTATGCTGCACGAGTCACAAAGAGGGCTGTGAAAATATTTACGGACCCCTCGCATCCTGGACACAAACTGTTTCAACTCCTACCCTCAAAACGTCGCTACAGAGCACTGCACCCCAAGACGATTAGACACAAGAACATTTTTTTCCTAAATGCCATCACTCTGCTAAACAAACAATTCCCTCAACACTGTCCAACTATTAACTAAGCCTGCACTACTATTACTGTACTACTAGTTTTTTCTCATCATTCCTATCACCCATCTCCTCCCACTTATGACTGTATGACTGTAACTTGGTGCTTAAGATTTTATTAATATTGTTTCCTGACTGTTTATTTGACCCCTATGACAATCATTAAATGTTTTTTCATCTCACAAGTCTATTTTTTTTCATGTACACTGAGAGCATATGCACCAAAGATAAATTCCTCGTATGTCCAATCACGGTTGGCCAATAAAGAATTCTAATAGCACTGCTGTGGGGTGAGTAGATATGTATGGGGTCATTCTTTGTCAAGTGGGGAGGTCAAAGTCAATGGGGAATCAGAGCCACTGAACCAGGGGTCCCCAAACTTGGCCACTTGAAGACTTGTGGACTTCAACTCCCAGAATTATCCAGCCAGCATAGCTGGCTGGAGAATTCTGGAGTTGAAGTCCACAAGTCTTAAACTGGCCAAGTTTGAAGACCTCTGATCTATGCTCTCAATATTCCAATACTAGGCAGCCCAGCCCGGTCCTTGCAGGCTTACTTCCTCCCCCAACTTTCTTCCTTTTCCTTCCTTCCTTCCTTCCTTCCTTCCTTCCTTCCTTCCTTCCTTCCTTCCTTCCTCTTTACTCTGTCCTTCCCTGTTTCCTCCCTGTCTTCCTTCTTCCTGCTCTCCCTTTTCTTTCCACCTTTCCTCCACTTTTCCCTTCCTTCCTTCCTTCCTTCCTTCCTTCCTTCCTTCCTCTATTCTTCCTTCTTCCTGCCTTCTGGGAGTTGAATTCCACAAGTCTTCAAGTGTCCATGTTGAAGACCTCTGCACTGAACTGTTAACCATTGCATTTGTTTAACGACTGATTTGTTTAACGACTGTGGGCAAGAAAAATCGTGAAATGGGGCAAAAATTCACTTAGCATCAGAAAAAGAGACAAGGAAGAATTTATTACGTAACTGCTGGGATAAATTTTATAATTGGATGGGGAAAAGGAGGGGGGAGAAAAAAGCTAATAAGTAGCAAGAAACTTGAAAAGTAAAGATCAGAGTTTTGGATATAAAAGGGATTTTTTTTAAAAAAAGGTATACCTGATTAAGAACATTGCTAGGATTTGGTGTATTATGTAAATATCCGGTCACAATTCAAAGTGTTGGTCATGACCTTAAAGCCCTACATGGCATTGGGCCAGAATACATCCGGAACCGCCTTCTACCGCACGAATCCCAGCGGCCGATTAAGGTCCCACAGAGTCGGCCCTTCTCCGGGTCCCGTCGACTAAACAATGTCATTTGGCGGGCCCCAGGGGAAGAGCCTTCTCTGTGGCGGCCCCAGCCCCTCTGGAACCAACTCCCCCCAGAGATTAGAACGGCCCCCCACCCTCCTTGTCTTTCGCAAATTACTTAAGACCCACCTTTGTCGCCAGGCATGGGGGAGTTAAGTTATCCTTTCCCCCTAGGCTACTACAAGTTATGCACGGTATGTTTGTGTGTATGTTTGGTTTTTTTTATAATAAGGGTTTTTTAGTTGTTTTTATTAATTGGATTGTTCATGTTGTTTTACCACTGTTGTTAGCCGCCCCGAGTCTGCGGAGAGGGGCGGCATACAAATCCAATAAATAAAATAAAATTAAATTTAAAAAATAATAATAATAAAAAAAAATTAAAAAAATTAAAAATAAATAAATAAATAAATAAATGAATGAATGAATGAATGAATGAATATGACGTATAATGGGAAAGAAATACTGTTAGAATTGTAATGCAGGTCACGTCACAAATTGTCCAATTTTTTAACGTTTTGTTTGTCTTGCTGCATGTGTTTCTTTATAAATAAAGTTTATTTTAATTTAAAAAAAAAAAAAGAAATTTGGGGTTGCACTGAGGTCGTAAGTCGAGGACTACCTGTAGTCTGCTTCTTCCAGACACCAAATCTGCAACCTGCCTTGCTTAGCGACTTCCTGACTCACATGCGCGTTATGCCTCTCGCTTACCATGCAAAGGGTGTCCGGTTGAATAGTGAGCGTGATGGTCGGGCAGCTTTGCTCGGGCCGGCAAGGTTGGACGTCTGCACCGGTGGACAAGACCCAGACGCAGTAGGAGAGCCCGTTGGAGAGGGGTCCCCCGGCCCGTTGGGAGCTCAGGGAGGAAGAGGAAGAGAGGTTGAGCAGCAACGTGCGCCCCACGCATTCCTGATAGCAAATGCCGCCGTTTCTGCAGAAGAGAAAAAAAAGAAATCTGTGGGAAATGTGGGCTCAGGGCTCACGGGCTCCATGAAAGACGGCCGAGGGACCCCATCAAATTGTGGGAAGGCGGCCAGCTGCACGTTGGAAAGGAATCGCCCGGGGACTTTGAAGGCTTGCTCGGGTTGAAAAATACTTCCTGCAGCAGCAACAATTTTCTTCCATTCTTGCTCGGATTAGAACCAGTAATTTGGGGGTAGGGGGGAAAGCTAATTTATAATTAGCTTCCTTCAAATTCCAACCCAATACTAGCAAGAGGGAGGGAGGGAGAAAGGGAGTGACGGAGGGAGAGAGAGAGAGGAAGGAGGGAGGGAAGGAGAGAGAAAAAGGAAGGAAAGAAGGAAGGAAAGAAGGAAGGAAGGAAGGAAGGAAGGAGAAAGAGAGGGCGGGAAGGAAGGAAGGATCAGGGATGGAGGGAAAGGAGGGAGGGAGAAGAAAGAACGAAGGAAGGAGGGAAGGAGGGAAAGGAAGGAAGGAGGGAGAGAGGGAGGGAATGAATGAAGGATCAGGGATGGAAGGAGGGAGGAGGGAAGGAAGGAAGGATTAGGGAGAGAGGGAGAAGGAAGTAAGGGAGAGGAAGGAGGGAGAGAGGGAAGGAATGAATGAATGATGAATCAGGGATGGAAGGGAGGGAGGGGGAGGGAGGGAGAGGAAGGAAGGAAGGGAGGGAGGAGGAAGGGAGGAGGGGAGGAAGGAAGGATCAGGGAAGGAGGGAGGAAAGTAAGTAAGTCCATTCTTCCGAAAAAAACTAAGCAGCCCAATGAAGGCCCTCTCAACTGCCTTTCACAGGCCATGTGACTTCCTTCCCGGGGCTTCGCGAGTGTTGCTCCCGGCCCAGCCTCTCACCTGGGGTCCCCCGAGTAGCCCGAGGCGCAGCGCTCGCAGTGCAGCCCTTCGGTGGGCGGGGTGCAGTAACAGGCGCCCGTGGTGCTGTGGCAGTAGCCCATCTCCTCCAGGCCGTGCTCGTGGCAGGCGCACTGGCGGCAGCCGCTCTGCGTGGTGGCATTCCCGTAGCTGCCTGGGCGGCAAAGGTGGCAGCGGTCTCCGAGAGTCCAATCTAGTCCCGCCAGAAGCACAATGGCAGGGGGAGAGAAACGGGGAGAGTGAAAGACAAAGCAAGGGGATCAAAGACAGACCGGCGCCTGGTTCGTCGCCTACAGAGTTGAACTGTTTCAACTCCTACCCTCAAAACGTCGCTACAGAGCACTGCACACCAAGAGATCTAGACAAAGGGGCATTTTTTTCTCCCGAACGCCATCACTCTGCTAAACAAATAATCCCCTCACCACTGTCCAACTATTCACTAAAGCTGCATTACTATTACTATTTAGTCTTCCCATCATTTCCTCCCACTTGTGACTATATGACTAACTTTGTTGCTTGTATGCTTACAATTTATATTGATTGTTTCCTAGTCTGACTTGATTGCTTATTTGTTCCTGGACTATCATGAAGTGTTGTACCTTATGATTCTTGATGGATGTATCTTGTCTTTTTATGTACACTGAGAGCATATGCAACCAAAGACAAATTCCTTGTGTGTCCGATCACAATTGGCCAACTAAAATTCTATTCTATTATTCTATTCTATTCTATTCTATTCTTATTTTCTATCTATTCTTTCTATTCTATTCTTATTTCTATTCTATCATTCTATTCTATTCTTATTTCTATTCTATTCTTATTTCTATTCTAATCTATTATTCTATTCTATTCTTTCTACTCTATTCTTATTTCTATTCTATTATTCTATTCTATTCTTTCTACTCTATTCTTATTTCTATTCTATTCTATTCTTATTTCTATTCTAATCTATTATTCTATTCTATTCTTTCTACTTTATTCTTATTTCTATTCTATTTTATTCTATTCCCAAGTCCTTGAAGAGGGGCGGCATACAAATCCAATTAAACTAAACTAAACTAAACTAAACTATTTTTTCTCTTCTATTCTCTTCTTTCTATCCTAACCTATCCTAACCTATCCTATCCCATCCTATCCTATCTACTTACCTTCCCTACAGATTTGGAAGCAGAGGCTTTGAACGTGCGCGCTTTTTCACCCTCTTCACATGCACAGATTGTTAAAAAAATGAAAATGGCGGCACCCAGGAGGGTGGGCGGAGCCTCATGCTGCCGCCATTACTGGTGCACCCAACCCGGGCTGAACCGGTAACATTTCACCCCTGGCCTAAGAACTAGGGTGAGGGGGGGTGGGGGGTGTCTCCAGCCCTAAATTGCACAGGTCTTTTTAAAATCCCCCCCCCCCCCAAAAAACGGAGACACAACATGGCAACGGCTTCTTTGAAGGAGGCTGTCACTCACTCTGGCATTCGTCACAAACCCCGGGGCCTTGGGCGTCGCAGGTGCTGTGGAAGTGACACCCGCAGTCCAGGTTGCACTGCACTCCACTGGGGGGAGGGGTGGCCCCCGTGATGAGTTCGGTGGTCCAGCCTAAGTCGCACAAGCAGGTGAAGTTGGGGCTCCCGCTGCACTCTCCGTGGGCGCACTCGTCGTAGCATCTGGGGGGGGGGATGACAACAAAAGGAGAATCCCATCAGTTCTCCTCCTTCTTCTCTCCTCAAACCCCACTCCCTTCTAGGACTGATGGTGTTACCTAGCTGGTTAATGAAACATCTGTAAGTAATCAAACCAGTTCAGAAAGCACCAAGTAGGCTTCGTGTCAACCCTGAGCTACAATATTCTTTATTCCAAGGATTAAAAAGACAAATAAATAAATAAAATGGCCTGCTACCAAAAGTTTAATACGTAAGGGCATTGTTGGGATACCAAAGGAAAACAAGAGAATTTTCAATTGATAAAAAAACCTTTTTGGATGGAAGGGTTGTCTTTGCTATTTTCCTTTTTTCCTCCCTAGGAAAAAAATCATCTCTGCCCTTACAAACGGAATCCTATAATAAGCATCGTCTTAACATGCACAGATCCTGATTAAAACCAGTCTGGCCACTCATGTCAGTGAAGAATTGCCTGGTAAATCCAAAGATTAAATGGATTACAGCTGGCTACATGACAGCTTTAAAGCTTTTGTGGATAACGCTTGTAAATGGGAACCTTCTGGGAAACCTGGCAAGTATGAGGGAGGGAGGAGAGAAGGGAGGGAGGGAGGGAGGGAGGAGAGGATAGGAAGGAAAGAGAGGAAAGAAAGAAGGATGGAGAAAAGGAAAAAAGGAAGGAAGGAAGGATAGAGGAAAGGAAGGAAGGAAGGAGAAGAAAGGAAGAAGGATAGAGGAAAGGAAGGAAGAAAGGAAAGAGAGGGAAGGAAGAAGGGTGGTGGGAGGAAGGAAGGAAGGAAGGGAAAGGAAAGGAAAGAAAGAGAGGAAAGGAAGAAGGATGGAGGAAAGGAAGGAAGGATAGAGGAAAGGAAGGGAGGAGAAGAAAGGAAGGAAAGAGAGGAAAGGAAGGATAGAGGAAAGGAAGGAAGAAAGGAAAGAGAGGGAAGGAAGAAGGTTGGTGGGAGGAAGGAAGGAAGGGGAAGGAAAGGAAAGAAAGAGAGGAAAGGAAGATGGGTGGAGGAAAGGAAGGAAGGAAAGAAAGAGAGGAAAGGAAGAAGGGTGGAGGGAGGAGGGAAGGAAGAGGAAGCAAGGAAGGAGGAAGAAGGAAAAGGAAAAAGAAGGAAGAAAAAGAAGGAAAGAAAAAGTAAATAGAAAAAGTAGATAGCTAGTTTAAGGCCCCTTCAATACCAAATGGGGGCTCTATTTTTTAGAAAAAGTAAATACTGCTTTCAGAACCAAATTGGTGTCACAAACCATCAGCTGCTTTGGAGTTTCTGCAGAGAAGCCTCACCAGAATAATTCAATGAGCAACTGCACCAACATCTCAGGTCTGGAAGGAACAATTAGCACAATGTTTGCCCAGATCCCAGACGAAGCCATTCACACATGCAAAGTTTCTCTAAAACGGGAGAGCGGCAGATAGCGATCAATCCTCAGACCCTGCGTGTGCTTTGACCCTTATGGCAGTGTTTTCCAACCTTGGCCACTTGAAGATATCTGGACTTCAACTCCCAGAATTCCCCAGCCAGCATTCTGGGAGTTGAAGTCCTCCCTCCACACTTCTTCCTTTCCTCTCTTTCTTTCCTTCCTTCCTTTCCTCCATCCTTCTTCCTTTCTTCTCTTTCTTTCCTTTCCTCTCCTTCCTTCCTTCCCTCTCTTTCCTTCCTTCCTTCCTTCCCTCCTCCCTCCACACTTCTTTCTTTCCTCTCTTTCTTTCCTTCCTTCCTTCCATCTCTTTCCTTCCTTCCTTTCCTCTCCTTCATTCCCTCTCTTTCCTTCCTTCCTTCCTTCCTTCCACTTATTGTACCACTTAGCAACCACCTCTGCTCCTCCCGCCAGCCACGTTCAGGCCGTTCCTCCCCATCTAAAGCCATTCCAAACCCGGGCCAACTCACGTTTGGTTGCAGAAGGCCACCCCGTCGCCAGCGTAACCTCGGTTGCAGCGGCACTGGAAGGAGTCTGGCGTGTTCTTGCAGCGGGCAAACGGGTGGCAGTTGGCCAAGCCCAGGCGGCATTCGTCCACGTCGGGACACTGCCCGTACGACCACTGAGCAGGTTGGGAGGGGGGCAGGCTGTGGGATTCCCACAGGGCCACGGAGCAGTTCCCGAAGTTGCTGAGGCCGGAGAAATCTCCCGGGAGACATCTGGCGAGGGAGTCGAAGAAAAGAAGCCATGGATTCTTTGACAGAGTGACAAAATTAATGGACCAGGGGAATTCTATTGACGTGGTTTACGTAACCTTCAGTAAGGCTTTTGACAAAGTAGACCATAATTTACTACTAAATAAAGTAGGAAAATGTGGGATGGACAGCAACACTATCAGATGGATTCAAAACTATGTAACCAACCACACTCAACATCATCATCATCATCATCATCATCATTATTATTATTATTATTATTATTATTATTATTATGTCAGTACAACACAGCAAACAAGATCACCATGCATAAAATCAATTTCCCCATGCCTGATGGCAGAGGTGGGTTTTAAGGAGTTTGTGAAAGGCAAGGAGGGTGGGGGCAGTCCTGATCTCCGGGGGGAGTTGGTTCCAGAGAGTCGGGGCCGTCACAGTGAAGGCTCTTCCCCTGGGGCCCGCCAACCGACATTGTTTCGTCGACAGGACCCGGAGAAGGCTAACTCTGTGGGACCTAATCGGTCGCTGGGATTGTGCTCGTGGAGGGATGTATGCAGTGTTGTTGTTGTTGTTGTTGTTGTTATTATTATTATTATGTCAGTACAACACAGTAAACGAGATTACTATGCTGGATTTCGTATTTCATCACCAGTCGGGCGCTTCCCAAGCACCTAGGACTGTGTGATGTAGCGGCGAACTATGTTTGCCGATCCCAGTAAAGCGGCCTTTATTATATTATTATTATTATTATTATTATTATTATTATTATTATTATTATTATTATTATAATATATTCTCATTGTGCCCAGAACGAGAATGATGTGCCTCTACCTAGGATCGAACTCACAACCTCCCTAGGCCACTGCACCAATCCTCATCAATTCAGCTCAAACTTTATGTTGGTAAGTGAGAAATTCTAAATGCTGGAACACAACTATCATGTCCTTCCCGCCCCCAGTTGCTTCCTTTCATTAAACTAGACCAAGGGGTAGGCAAAGCTGGCTCTTCTATGAATTGTGGACTTCAACTCCCAGAATCCCTGAGCTCAGGAATTCTGGGAGTTGAAGTCCGCATGTACCCCTGAACTAGACATACCCAATTCCTGCAACCGTTCTTCGTATGTTTCAGCCTCCAGTCCCTTAATCATCCTTGTTGCCGTTCTCTGCACTCTTTTCTAGAGTCTCAACCTCTTTTTCACATCACCGCGACCAAACCCGGATGCCGTATTTCAAGTGAGGTCATTACCAAGGCATAGAAACATAGAAGTCTGACGGCAGAAAAAGACCACATGGTCCATCTAGTCTGCCCTTATACTATTTTCTGTATTTTATCTTAGGATGGGTATATGTTTGTCCCAGGCATGTTTCAATTCAGTTACTGTGGATTTATCTACCACGTCTGCTGGAAGTTTGTTCCAAGCATCTACTACTCTTTCAGTGAAATAATATTTTCTCATGTTGCTTTTGATCTTTCCCCCAACTAACTTCAGATTGTGTCCCCTTGTTCTTGTGTTCACTTTCCTATTAAAAACACTTCCCTCCTGGACCTTATTTAACCCTTTATTATATTTAAATGTTTCGATCATGTTCCCCCTTTTCCTTCTGTCCTCCAGACTATACAGATTGAGTTCATGAAGTCTTTCCTGATACGTTTTATACTTAAGACCTTCCACCATTCTTGTAGCCCATCTTTGGACCCGTTCAATTTTGTCAATATCTTTTTGTAGGTGAGGTCTCCAGAACTGAACACAGTATTCCAAATGTGGTCTCACCAGCGCTCTATATAGCGGGATCAGAATCTCCCTCTTCCTGCTTGTTATACCTCTAGCTATGCAGCCAAGCATCCCACTTGCTTTCCCTACCGCCTGACTGCACTGTTCACCCATTTTGAGACTGTCAGAAATCACTACCCCTAAATCCTTTTCTTCTGAAGTTTTTGCTAACACAGAACTGCCAATGCAATACTCAGATTGAGGATTCCTTTTCCCCAAGTGCATTATTTTACATTTGGAAACATTAAGCATTATAAAGTGATACCAACACTTCCCACGATCTTGATTCTAGTCCCGTTAATAGCTGCGAGATTCAAGGGAGAATTTTTTTTAAAAAAGTCTTTTAAGAGTGGACTCACCTGCCCAAGGTAGGGTTGTCGGAGTTGCCACACCAGCCGCATTCGAAGTTTTGCAAACATTCACGGCAGGTGTTGAACCGGGTGCAGTCGAGACACTGAGGCACGGAGTGAACACTAGATTGGGGGGGAAAGAAACCAGTCAACTACTCGTGCAATTTGACGGACATAAAACTAAACACCTGGAGTTGTGTATCTCCCACTTTGCATTCAGACAAGGGAAACAACTGAAAGGAACAATGACCTCTTGGCCTCAACAATTATTTATTTATTGGATTTATAGGCTCTCTCCGAGGACTCGGGGCAGCTTACAACATATAAAAGAAACAATATGAACATCCTAATCCAATTAATTTAAAAATAGTTAATCGAAAAACCCCAGTAACATTAAAAATCAATCATAGAAATATAGAAACATAGAAGACTGACGGCAGAAAAAGACCTCAGGGCCCATCTAGTCTGCCCTTATACTATTTTCTGTATTTTATCCTAGGATAGATATATGTTTATCCCAGGCATGTTTAAATTCAGTGTCTGTGGATTTATCAATCATGTCTGCTGGAAGTTTGTTCCAAGGATCTACTACTCTTTCAGTAAAATAATATTTTCTCACATTGCTTCTGATCTTTCCCCCAACTAACTTCAGATTGTGTCCCCTTGTTCTTGTGTTCACTTTCCTATTAAAAACACTTCCCTCCTGGACCTTATTTAACCCTTTAATATATTTAAATGTTTCGATCATGTCCCCCCTTTTCCTTCGGTCCTCCAAACTATACAGATTGAGTTCATTAAGTCTTTCCTGATACGTTTTATGCTTAAGACCTTCCACCATTCTTGTAGCCTGTCTTTGGACCCGTTCATTAGCATTCACACATAAAGCATATGTGTTCTTTCGGAAAGGGATGGCATACAAATCTAATAAATAATAATAACAACAACAATAATAAAATAATAATAATATTAATATTATTATTATACATTATATTTGTCTGCTAGAGTCTAAAGCCCTAAGCCTGGCGGCATAGATGAATCTTGAGGGCTCTTGCAGAAAGTGAGGAGGGTGGGGGCAATATGAATCTCTGGGGGGAGCTGATTCCAGAGGGCCGGGGCCCCCACAGAGAAGGCTCTTCTCCCAGACCTCGCCAAGCGACATTGTCTAATTGACGGGACCTGGAGAAGACCAACTCTGCAGGACTTGACCGGTTACTGGGACTCATACAGCAGAAGGCGGTCCCGCAGGTAATCTAGTCCGATGCCATGTAGGGCTTTATAGGTCATAACCAACACTTTGAATTGTGTCCAGAAACACAACTGGCAGCCAATGCAGTCCGCGGAGTGCAGGAGAAACATGGGCATACCTGGGAAGGCCCATGACCGCTCACGTAGCTGCGTTCTGCACCATCTGCAGTTTCCAAACACTCTTCAAAGGTAGCCCCATGTAGAGAGCATTGCAGTAGCCAAGCCTCAAGGTGTTAAGGGCATGAGCCCTGGAGCAGCGGCCTCCAACTCACCTGTCGTACCACCCACGGCAATCCCCGTAGGGGTATTTAGCCAGGTAGGCTGCAAAGTAGAAGCAGTTCCGGGTGGATTGGCACCAGGCACATTGGCTGGAATTGGACAGGCACTCAGAACACGTGGTACGCCTGGGTTAGAGAGAGAGAGAGACAGAGAGAAGGGAGAAAAACATTATTATTATCATTATTATTTATTAGATAGCACGCACACACGGTCTTTTGGCACCCGAGGAAAAAAGAGGTTCGCCATCACTGTACTAGGGGAAATAGAAGGAAGGGGTAGTAGATACGTTCTCCTATCTTGCGTTGTTTGTAAGAAAAGAAGTATAGGTGGGATATAACTAAAACCAGGAATAAAGACATCCCAAAGACCAGCCTCTTCCCCGCACACTCACTGGTTGCAGAGTTTGGGACAATCCTTGGGCGAGCGGATGGCCGTGATGAGACGGCCTCGGCGGCTGCAGAGAAAGTCTCCTTTTTTGCTGCTGTTGACCTGCCATTCACAGAACAGATCCTGGGGCAGGAGAGAAGAAAAGTCTATTTGCTTACAAGGTCTTGCAGAGCGAGAGGTGGCTCAAGAAAGCAAGCAGCTGGCTGGGGGATTCTGGGAGTTGAAGTCCACAAATCTTACAGTTGCCAGGTTCGGGGGACCCTGGACTAGCTTAAAGCCCAGGAGACATCCCGGTGCAAACCCTTCCTTCCCTTCAAATAGCAATAGCCCTTAAGACTCGTATACTGCTTCACAGCCCTCTCTAAGGGGTTTAAAGAGTCAGCTTCTTGCCCCCCAACAATCTGGCTCCTCATTTGACCCACCTCGGAAGGATGGAAGGCTGAGTCAACCTTGAGCCAGTGAGGGTCGAACTGCCGACAGTGGACAGAGTTAGATGGCAATGATGCATTTTAATCATTGTGCACCATGGATGGATGGGTGGGTGGGTGGGTGGGTGGGTGGGAAGGGAGGGAGGGAAGGAAGGAAGGAAGGAAGGAAGGAGAGAGAGAGAGAAAGGAAAGAAGCGAGGAAGGGAGAGAAGTGAGGCAGGGAAGGAGGGAGAGAGAGAAAGAGAGAGAAAGAGAGAAAGAAAGAAAGAAAGAAAAAGAAAGAAAGAAAGAAAGGCGGGAGGATTGGGAAGGAAGGAAGGAGAGAGAAGGGAGAGAAGCGAGGAAGGGAAGGAGGGAAAGAAAGAAAGGAAGGAAGGAAAGAAGGAAGGAGGGAGGATTGGGAAGGAAGGAAGGAAGGAAGGAAGGAAGGGCAATGGCATTTAAGACTTATATACCGCTTTACAACCCTCTCTAAACAGTTTACAACTTTACAGAATCAGCCTCTTGCCCCTCAACAATCTGGGTCCTCATTTGACCCACCTGGGAAGGGTGGAAGGCTGGGTCAACCTTGAGCCAGTGGTGAGATTCAAGCTGCCAAATTGCAGGCAGCCGGCAGTCCACAGAAGTAGCCAATAGTGCTGCACTCTACCCATTACACCTCCAAAGCTCCTAATTGCCGATTACTTTCCATCTTCCTTCCTACCTTGCTACAGGTGTGGCAGTCGCGGTAGTCTTCACACAAGATGCAGTTGCCGGGCACCAGGATAAGGCGCACGGTGCTAGGACCGCAGCCGCCCACAGCGTCCTGATAGGCCAGGCGTCGGTGGCAGCTGGAGCTGAGCGGGCACCACCCACAGCCCTGGTCAGCCAGGCAAGCGAGGCACGAAGAGTAGGTGGCGCACAGCTCGGATCGATAGGGCTCCAGGAAAAAATAGGAGATTTCCTGCACAAGGAAGGTGGGAGAAGTGAGGACACACGCCAGGATTAAGCGTCACAAATCTAGTCTTCAAACTTGGCAATTTTAAGATTTGTGGACTTCAACTCCCAGAATTCTCCAGCCAGTGTAGCTGGCTAGAGAATTCTGGGAGTTGAAGTCCACAAGTCTTAAACTTGCCAAATTTGAAGACCTCTGATCTATGCTCTCAATATTCCAATACTAGGCAGCCCAGCCCGGTCCTTGCAGGCTTACTTCCTCCCCCAACATTCTTCCTTTTCCTTCCTTCCTTCCTTCCTCTTTACTCTGTCCTTCCCTGTTTCCTCCCTGTCTTCCTTCTTCCCCCTTTCCTCCACTTTTCCCTTCCTTCCTTCCTTCCTCTATTCTTCCTTCTTCCTGCTCTCTTTTCTTTCTCCTTTTCTCACTTTTCCCTTCCTTCCTTGCTTGCTTCCTTCCTCTCTTCTTCCTTCTTCCTGCCTTCCCTTCCCTTTACCTCTCTTTCTTTCCTTCTCCTCCCTTCCTTTCCTTCCTCCTGCCGTCCCTTCCCTTTCCCACTTCCTTCCCTTCCCTTCTCCTTCCTTCTTTCTTCCCTTCCTTCCTTCCGCTATTTGAGTTATCCTCCTCCTTCCTCTTTCCTTCCTTTTTTCTCCCTTCCTCCTGCCCTCCTTCTCCTTCATTCCTACCTTCCCTTCCCCTCTGTCTTCTCCTCCTTCCTTCCTTCCTTCCCTCCTTCCTTCCTTCCTTCGTCCCTCCCTCCCTCCTATAGGTTTTTCTTTTATATTATGCATTTTATTTATCTATTTTATTGCAAGCCATTCAGAGTCATGTTTGAGAAGTGGGCAGCAATATACCGTATTTTTCGGAGTGTATTTCCACCCCCCTAAAAGAGGGTAGAAATGTCTGTGCATCTTATACACTGAATACAGCCACTTTTGGCCTCTCGAAGCACCACCCCATGTCCCATGTTGCGAAAAGTGGGCCTGTTTTTCACAAAAATGGGCTGTGAAGAGGGTTTCGGAGGCCTGTAGGGGTCGGGGAGTATAAAACCTTTTTTCCCCTTATTTACCTCTTTAAAATTTTGGTGCGTCTTATACACCGGTGCGTCTTATAGTCCGAAAAATACAGTAAATCGAATTTAAACAGTCTTTTTGTGCAGGGAGTTTCCCGGCACGTCGCATAAGGGCTCATACCACGCCAAGGCCGAGATACTCACGCTGCCTCCTGGCACCCCTGTGCGGTCCCAGGTGAGGGTCAGTTCGCTGGTTTGTCCATTGCCAGAGTTATTGAGGTGGCCTTCAACCAGCACGGCGTACTTATTCCCTCTTTCCGTGCTGGGAAAAAGGCGTTCAGCCCCTGGACGCTGGAGTAACCGTTTCTCTTTTTCCTGCTGGACTGCCCAGCTGCCCACTTTCTCCTGCAGGGAAAGGGAACCCGGAGATAAACAGACAAGTTTAAGGAGAAAACTCGCTTCCAACAACGGAAGCCAGAAGGCACATCCTTGTTTTGTTTTGTTTTTTTATATTTTTATTAATTTTCCAAAAAAAAGACAGACAGGACATACATACATTTAACATATATTTGGGGCTGCAATTACCCCACTTATTATAGAAGTCTTTCTAATACAGAAAAGGAATATACTAAAATTTATATAATCAACATAGTAATTTGAATGGAAAGAAGAATTTTTGTTTTTTTATATAGTTTAAAGCATTGATAGCTATAAATATAAAAGAGGGAACTATTTTTATACATTTCCATTACTTTCAGGTCATTTAGTATTTATTCATTCTATTCATTCATTCATTCTTTATTTTATTATTTATTTATTTATTATTTATTTATTTATTATTTATTTATTCATTCATTCATTTATTAATTAATTAGATTTGTATGCCGCCCCTCTCCATAGACTCGGGGCGGCTCACAACACAATAAAAACAGTTCATGACAAATCTAATAATTTACAATTTAAAATATTTTTAAAACCCCATTATTAAACAGACATACATAACAAACATACCATACATAAATTGTATAGGCCCGGGGGAGATATCTCAGTTCTCCCATACGTAAACCATACGTAAACCTTATTCCAAATGTTATAAAAATCAGATTCATCTTGATTATTAAGCCGCCTTCTCATTAGCACATTCTATAATTTTCCTTATTACATCTTCCTCCTTAGGAATATCTTCTGCCTTCCAGTTTTGTGCGTAAACTATCCTAGCCGCTGTCAAAATATGAGTAATTAAGAAAAGAATATCTTTTTTTATATTTTTGTTTTGTTATACCTAATAAAAAGAATTCTGGGGTTTTCTTTATATCCTGTAGGGTCATTTCTTTTATCCACTTTTCTATTATGTTCCAATATGATTTAGTTTTAGGACAGGGCACATCCTTACCAGCTCCGATGCGCCCGGGGCTCGGCCTAATTTCGCCACCACAAAGAGGCGCTGGATGCGTGCCCAAATGGAGATGTCTTCTGTTGGTCCAGAGCTGCTGACCAGCGGGTGAATGAATCCCTTGTAGACCAGTGAGACGTCCATCTCTGTGCTGGGATTCAGGGTGATAGTGGTGCTTCGGACAATGGAGACCTACAATAAACAATAGCCGGAGCGCTTATAGATTTATTTATTTATTTTAAAATTATTGAAAACATAAAACTCAAAACATAAACTCACATTTCATTCTTATGAAATGAAATATGATTATAATATGGTAAGTATTAATTGCAGATTTAAAATAACGGATTGGTCAATGTTGACAATGTTATAATAATAGAGTTTGCAGTTCTTTTATTTTTTCTCTTGTCTCCCATTTTTTTTCATTTTTAAAACTTTCTATTTTTTTTCCCCTCCTTTTTGTCGAATTATAACTTTTTATTGTATTATGAAACTATTTTAAATTGTTTAAATTGAAAAAGTTTGTATGGAGAATTTTTTTAAAGAAAAATTACCCCCCCAAAAAACATAAACTAACAAAAATAAAAAACATAACAACCACAAAATCCACCAACTTAATATGAATTTCACATTTACATTTCAGTCTCTACGATATCCCCTTTTCTTTTAAAGTTAATTTGAATCTCTTTTTTTCTTTTCTATCCAACTCCATATGGTGTAATATTCTTTATCTTATTTATTCTATAATTCTAACGTAAGTTTACTTAATTTTGCACAATCTAACATTTTCCTAATCACCATCTCTTCACTTGGTCTTTTTCTGCCGTCAGTCTTCTATGTTTCTATGCTATCTATCTATCTTCCTTCCTTCCTTCCTTCCTCTCTCTGACTGTATTTATCTCTTCTTCCCTCCCTCTAATCTTGTTCTCCATCTATCCATCCTCCCTCCCTCCCTCCTTTCTATGGTGTGCAGTGGTTAGAAGGCAGCATTGCAGGCTAACTCTGCCCACTGCCAGCAGTTCGATCCTGACCGGCTCAAGGTTGACTCAGCCTCCCATCCTTCCGAGGTGGGTCAAATGAGGACCCAGATTGTTGGGGGGGCAAGAGGCTGATTCTGTCAACCGCTTAGAGAGGGCTGTAAAAGCACAATGAAGCGGTATATAATTCTAAAACGCTATTGCTATTTTCTTAATATAAACGATGCTGCGCTTGAATGGTCAGACGGCAGAGGAGACGTTATGTGCCAGGCCTTTACCTTGTCCGGCTGGGAGTCATTGCGAGGCTGCTGGTAGGTGATGAGATGAAGGCCAGGGCAAGAAATCCTCGCGCTGACATTGGGCCAAGGAGGTAATGAAGAAGGACTGCGGCCCCCACCAGCCGTAGGTCCCTGAAATCTTCCCCACTTGGCACCTGCCCTGTTCTGAGGAAGGGGAAAGGAAGCTGGTTAGGAAAACCCGGAGGAGAATTGGAGGTCACATCAAGAGGGCGGCCTCCACCGCCAACACGGGAGCCCCCAACCTGCCCGCTTACCTGAGATGGGCATGCAAGTCTCGTTTTGCACACACCAGCCGAAGGGCCCTGAAGCTCGGGGCAGAGAACCGTTGGTGTCACCAAAGGCCAGGCATGATTGGCAGTCGACTAGGAGGCGGGCCAGGCCCAGACAGCCACTGTTGGGGCACTAAAGAAGGAAGAGGGTTGGGGGAAAGCCAGCGGCTAAATAGGTTGGACAAAGTATGAGAAAATTATAGGCTTTTTGGTTCAACTGTGAAGATTGGATAGGCTTTTCCTTGGGATAAAGGCACATAATCCTTCATTTAATTTTGACCTTCATTCACTGGTCTGACCAACTTCCTTCCTTTCTTCCTTCCCTCCCTCCCTCATTCCTTCCACTTCTGCTATCTCTCCCTCTCTCCCCTTCTTCCTTTCTCATCTTTTTTCCTTCCTTCCTTCCTTCCTTCCTGCCATCCATCCATCCACCCTTCCTTCCCCTTCCACATTCTCTCCATCTCTCCCTTCTTCCTTTCCCACCTTTTCCTTCCTTCCTTCATTCCTTCCTTCCCCTTCCACCATCTCTCCCTCTCTCCCTTTCCCACCTTTTCTTTCTTTCTTTCTTTCCTTCCTTCTTTCTTTCTTTCCTTCTTTCCTTCCCTCCTTCCCCCTCTGCCATCTCTCCCTCTTACCCTTTCCCACCTTTGTTCCTTCCTTCCTTTCCTTCCTTTCCTTCCTTCCCTTCCTCCCTCCTTCCTTCCTTCCTTCCTTTCTCCTTCCCCCCCTCCCTCCCTCCCTTCTATCCATCCACCCACCCATCCACCCACTTGGTTTCTATACAGATATTCCCCCATTTACAGTTATTCGTTTAGCGAACATTTCATGTTACAATGGCAAAGCAAATCCTCATACTTATGACTGTTGCAACATCTCCAAAAATCACTTGATCAAAATTCAGGCATTTGACAACTGGAACATATATTCATCACAGTTGTAGCACCCCTGGATTTGAGGATAGTTGTTTGTGACTTTCTCAACCAGCTTCTGATAAGCAAAGTCAAAGGGGGGGGGCGGCGGCCAAATTTGTTTAACAACCACATGATTCACTTACCAACTAAAGTGACTTACGACAAAAAAACCCGTAAAATTGTTAACCACCTGACATGCATAGCAATGGAAAAATCCGGTTGCAATTCTGGTAATAAGTCAACAACTACCCTACGCTCCAGAAACAGCAGTTAAATTTACACCCCACACGCTTACGTCATTCGCCGCAATTTGCGTCTTGTGCATTTTTCAGCTACTCACCAGGTTGCGGGGCTGAGTGCTCTGGCATCCTCGGGAGCACCAGGCGCATTCTGGGTCCTTGGCACAGGTGCTTTTTTCTGTGTAAATAGAGCAGTAATCCAGATGGTACTGAGGCCGGGAGAGAAGAAAAGTCAGTATTAATTTTGCCCTGCCATGGGGAACGATGGCCTCTTTATGACCTGTGGACTTCAACTCCCAGAATTCCTGAGCCAGCATATCTGGCTCAGGAATTCTGGGAGTTGAAGTCCACAGGTCATAAAGAGGCCAATGTTCCCCACCTCTATACTAGTGTCCTACCTTGATTTTATTCGATTGTACGGCCACCAATCTATTCTTATTCCATTTTTTTCTCCCTTGTCCTCAATTCACCTCTTCCATCCAGTACTTGATAATAATTAACCATTTTATTTAAATCTTTTGTGTTGGGATGCATTATAGCCTCCATACTGGAAAAACCATTGTGGGGTTTGTGGATAATTTATTCTTTTAATCTTGGTCCATACCTCGAATATTGAATTTCTGATAATATGCTGTCTAAAGTATTTATGGGTTCTATCTTTCCTATCCCATAGAAAGGCGTGCCACCCTACCATCAAATCATGACCTTCTAATGCTAATAATCATTTATTCTCTAATTTAATCCAGTTTTTTAGCCAGTCCATAATTGATGCATTATAATATAGCTCAAAATCAGGTAACCCGAAACCTCCTTGCCTTTTATTGTCCTGTAAACACTGTATTTTAATCCTCTTTAATCCTTTATTATTTTTACAAATAGCTCAAGGTAGGGAACATGTTCAACACACCTCCCTCTTCCTATTTCCCCCAGAACAACAACACTGTGAGGTGGGTTGGACAGAAAGAACCGGACTGGCCCAAAGGCACCCAGTTGGCTTTCATGCCTAAATCAGAACCAGAATTCACGTCTCCTTGTGATTGGTCCAAAGTTACCCAGTGGTTTTTTTTTGCTTAAGTCAGAACTAGAACTCACATCTCCTTGTAATTGGTCCAAAGTCACTTGGGCTTTTTTTGCCTAAGTCACATCTAGAACTCACAGTCTCCTGATCCAACATCAACCAGACGGCTCTCGTGTTTAAGGTGAGACTGGAACTCGCAGTCTCCCATTTTCTAGGCCCAACTGTCTCACGGGGGATCGGGGGAAGCCTGACCTCCAGACAGGGGCTGGTACCCCAAACCAGAACCCCAAAGATGGAAGAGTCAACTTACCATCTGAGATGGCACCTGGAAGACAAACGTGGGCACTTTGTAAGCCAGCAGATCGCCCCGTGGCACCCCGCTGTAACCTCCCGCCACGAGAAGCACGTTTCCGTTCATCACAGTGGCCACGTGGGAATACCGGCCACGCGCCTGGGCCGAAGTCTTCGACTCGTGCTCTGAGGGAGAGAGGTATAACAATCAGCCCCATAAGTTTTCAAAGAAAAAAAATTACAATTATTGTTTTTTTTTCTCGCAGCCGTACTTGCAGAGAGTAAAGTCAAGGCAATTTCTAAATTCTTCCCGCACAATTTTTTTTAAAATGGAAATAAACTTGAGCGCTGGAAGTTTGTTTATTCCATTTCTGTAGCTGCCCATCTCAGCAAAAGACTCTGGGTGGCTCTATGTATTTATTGATTCAACAAATGCCATATTTTTCAGAGTATATGGTCAAAGCAATGGTCAAAGCAATGGAAACTGCAGTTTAATGTTTCCAAATGTAAAATAATGCACTTGGGGAAAAGGAATCCTCAATCTGAGTATTGCATTGGCAGTTCTGTGTTAGCAAAAACTTCAGAAGAGAAGGAGTTAGGGGTAGTGATTTCTGACAGTCTCAAAATGGGTGAGCAGTGTGGTCGGGCGGTAGGAAAAGCAAGTAGGATGCTTGGCTGCATAGCTAGAGGTATAACAAGTAGGAAGAGGGAGATTGTGATCCCCTTATATAGAGCGCTGGTGAGACCACATTTGGAATACTGTGTTCAGTTCTGGAGACCTCACCTACAAAAAGATATTGACAAAATTGAACGGGTCCAAAGACGGGCTACAAGAATGGTGGAAGGTCTTAAGCATAAAACATATCAGGAAAGACTTCATGAACTCAATCTGTATAGTCTGGAGGACAGAAGGGAAAGGGGGGACATGATCGAAACATTTACATATGTTAAAGGGTTAAATAAGGTTCAGGAGGGAAGTGTTTTTAATAGGAAAGTGAACACAAGAACAAGGGGACACAATCTGAAGTTAGTTGGGGGAAAGATCAAAGGCAACACGAGAAAATATTATTTTACTGAAAGAGTAGTAGATCCTTGGAACAAACTTCCAGCAGACGTGGTTGGTAAATCCACAGTAACTGAATTCAAACATGCCTGGGATAAACATAGATCCATTGTAAGATAAAATACAGGAAATAGTATAAGGGCAGACTAGATGGACCATGAGGTCTTTTTCTGCCGTCAATTTTCTATGTTTCTATAAAGCACACCTTTTTCTGCCCTAAAAGAGGCTGAAAATTTGGGTGCAGCTTATACACTGAATGTAACTTTTTCGAAGCTTTTTTCCCCAGCTCTAACAAGGTGCTAACAATCTTCCCAGCTCTTCCAGGCTTGTTACTCTCTCCAAAAAATGTTTCTTCAGCACCTAACTAGGTGCTAACAATTCCTGGCTGGCAGGATTTTTTCACTGCTACTCCAAAGGGTTTTTTTTCCAGCCCCTAAATCTTTGCAGGCTTGTTTTCATTGCTATTCCCTCTGAAAAAGTTTTTTTCAGCCCTAACAAGGTGCTAAGGCTCTTCCTGGCTTGCAGGATTTTATTCATTGCTACTCCAAAAGTTATTTTTTCAGCCCCTAAGTCTTTGCAGGCTTGTTTTCATTGCTATTCTCTCTGAAAAAGGTTTTCTTCAGGAGATAAAATAATGTACCGAAGCTGCCCAGACTAAGGACGCTAGCCAGATGAATACATTGTAAGATAAAATACAGGAAATAGTAAAAGGGCAGACTAGATGGACCATGAGGTCTTTTTCTGCCGTCAGTCTTCTATGTTTCTATGTTTCTATCTGGTAGGCAGATTTTTCCCCTTATATTCCTTCCAAAAAACTAAGGTGCAACTTATGCTCCGAAAAATGCAGTAAATTTCAGATACGCTTCTACCACGGAGCACTCCAGGTTTTGTCACAAAAAAGTGTGGGGGCCAGGACCCCCCTTACCTTGAGTGATGAGAGGGGCCAGTTCGTGACTCGAGACCCACTGGTGGCAGCCCAAGTGGTAGAAAAAGATTTCGTCCTCGTAACATTTCTCTTCGTGGTAATGGATGTGGACGTTGCCTCCTGGAAGAGAGACAGAGCAGAGGAAGCACAAGGAGGTTTGGAGAAAACTCGACACAGAAATATCCTTCACATTTTCAATTCTTCTCAGTTCAGGTAGTCCTCGACTTACGACAATCGAAGCCCAATTTCTGCGGTAGGGACGTTTGTGAAGGGAACTTTGCTCCACTTTAAGCAGCTGTCACTATATGTATTGTTAAATAATACAGTGGTACCTCTACCTAAGAAGGCCTCTACTTAAGAACTTTTCTAGATAAGAACCGGGTGTTCAAGATTTTTTTGCCTCTTCTCAAGAACCATTTTCCACTTACAAACCTGAGCCTCCGAAACTGTAACCGGAAAAGGTGGGGAGAAGCCTCCATGGGGCCTCTCTAGGAATCTCCTGGGAGGAAACAGGGCCGGAAAAAGCGGGGAGAAGCCTCCGCGGGGCCTCTCTAGGAATCTCCTAGGAGGAAACAGGGCCGGAAAAGGCAGGGAGAAGCCTCCGTGGGGCCTCTCCAGGAATCTCCTGGGAAGAAACAGGGCTGGAAAAGGCAGGGAGAAGCCTCCGTGGGGCCTCTCCAGGAATCTCCTGGGAAGAAACAGGGCTGGAAAAGGCAGGGAGAAGCCTCTGTGGGGCCTCTCTAGGAATCTCCAAGGAGGAAACAGGGCCGGAAAAGGCAGGGAGAAGCCTCCGTGGGGCCTCTCTAGGAATCTCCTGGGAAGAAACAGGGCTGGAAAAGGCGGGGAGAAGCCTCCGTGGGGCCTCTCTAGGAATCTTCTGGGAGGAAACAGGGCTGGAAAAGGCAGGGAGAAGCCTCCGTGGGGCCTCTCTAGGAATCTCCTGGGAGGAAACAGGGCCGGAAAAGGCAGGGAGAAGCCTCCGTGGGGCCTCTCTAGGAATCTCCTTGGAGGAAACAGGGCCGGAAAAGGCAGGGAGAAGCCTATGTGGGGCCTGTCTAGGAATCTCCTGGGAGGAAACAGGGCCGGAAAAGGCAGGGAGAAGCTTCTGTGGGGCCTCTCTAGGAATCTCCTGGGAGGAAACAGGGCCGGAAAAGGCAGGGAGAAGCCTCCGTGGGGCCTCTCTAGGAATCTCCTGGGAGGAAACAGGGCCTCCACCCTCCCTGTGGTTTCCCCAATCGCACACATTATTTGCTTTTACATTGATTCCTATGGGAAAAACTGCTTCTTCTAACAAACATTTCTACTTAAGAACCTGGTCACAAAACAAATGAAGTTTGTAAGTAGAGGTACCACTGTATATTTCTTTCCCAAAATTACCTGTTATAATTCTCAATAAATAAATTTCTGATTTCCAATCCTTACGATATTTTATTATTCCTTCTATTATTTTTCTAAGTTTAACCCAATTATTTTTTTTTCTTTTTTGCATTTTCTGCATGTCCATTACATACATTTCGTAAGCTGCTTAAAACCCACCTCTGCCGTCAGGCATGGGGGAATTGAGACCCTCTTCCCCCTAGGCCTTTACAATTCTATGCATGGTATGTATGTATGTATGTTTGGGGTTTTTTTATATTAATGGGATTTTAATTATTTCTAACATCAGACTACTATTGTACACTGCTTTATTGTTGCTGTTAGCCGCCCCAACTCTCCGGAGAGGGGCGGCATACAAATCCAATCAATCAATCAATCAATCAATCAATCAATCAATAAATAAATATGAAAATATTTCAGGAATTTTTACTTCCACAGTTCCCGGAACGTTTGAGTAGCCGTGCTGCATACTCACCGTACACCACCATGTAATTGCCAATGACGGTGGCGGAGTGGAAGGCCCTTTCTCGAGGGCCTCGGTGCGAATCTTTGGCCCGCAATGTACTCCAGTAACGCAAGTCAACGTGGAAGAGGTCGGTGGTGTTCACTCGCACACTGAACCTGCAGTGATGGGAGAAGTCGAGTCGGTCCTCCTTTTCCTCTCTTAAGTCCCACAACAGTCGTCCCTCGGGATTTTATTTTCAACACTCAACGAATTTGGTACTTGACATGTTTCGAAGGCGAAAAAACATCTTTTTCCAATACTCATCACCTACTATATTTTTGGGAGTATAAGACGCATCTTTCTTCCCCTAAAAGAGACTCAAAATTTGGGTGCGTCTTATACTCCGAAAGTAGCTTTTTCAAAGCTTTTTCTTCCAGCCCTAACGAGATGTTAGCAATCTTCCCAGCTTGCAGGATTTTTTCCATTGCTACTCCCTCCGAAGGGTTTTTTCAGCCCTAACCAGGAGATCCCACAAAGAAGGAGTCAACCTATTCTCCGAAGCAGTGATTTTTAACCTTCTTCGAGCTGCGGCACATTTTTTACATTTACAAAGTTTGGCCAAAAAAATTCTCTCTCTCTCTTCCTCCCTTTCGCTCTATTTCTCTCTCCTTCCCTCTTTCTCTCCCTTCCTTCCTCTTTCTTTCTCTCTCTCTCCATCCCTCTTTCTTTCTCTTCCTTCCTCTCTTTTTTGATCTCTTTCTCCCTCCCTCCCTCTATGTCTTTCTCTCTCTCTCCTTCCCTCCCTCTTTCTCTCTCTCTTGCTTGCTTTCTCTCTCTTGCTCTCTCTCTCTCTCCCTCTTTCTTTCTCTCGCTCGCTCTTTCTCTCTTTCTTTCTTTCTTTCTCGCTCGCTCTTTCTCTCTCTTGCTTTCTTTCTCTCTCCTGCTTTCTTTCTCTCTTGCTTTCTCTCTCTCTGAGCTTCGCAGCACACTTGACCACGTCTCACGGCACACTAGTGTGGCGCGGCACACTGGTTGAAAAACACTGCTCCAAAGCACCTGAGGGTAGAACAAGAAGCAATGGGTGGGAACTAAACAAGGAGAGAAGCAACTGAGAACTAAGGAGAAATTTCCTGACAGTCAGAACGGTTGATCAGTGGAACAGAAGTTGCCTCCAGAAGTTGTGAATGCTCCAACACTGGAAGTTTTTAAGAAGATGTTGGATAACCATCTGTCTGAAGTAGTGTAGGGCTTCCTGCCTAAGCAGAGGGGTTGGACTAGAAGACCTCCAAGGTCCCTTCTGGCTCTATTCGGATTGACTGATCTTTCTCCCAGGACTCAACATACAGTGGTACCTCTACCTAAGAAGGCCTCTACGTAACGAACTTTTCTAGATAATAACCGGGTGTTCAAGATTTTTTTGCCTCTTCTCAAGAACCATTTTCTACTTAAGAACCTCGAGCCCGGAAAAATTTCCCAGGAAATTTGAGAGCGGCACAAAGGGCCGGCCAGTTTCCTGCCATTCCCCCTTTAATCCCGGCCATCTCGGGCTTTTCTGGGCTGCCAGAGGAGCCTTTCGGTGGCGCTTAAGGAGGCTTTGGCAGTCCAGAGCGAATGGAGCATTTTCCTTTCTCTGGGCGCTTGCAGAGGGAATAAACCTCTGCCAGCGCCCAGAGAAAAGAAACGCCCCCTTTGCTCTGGGCAGTGACTGTCCTCCTCCTCTTCTTCCTCCTCCTCCTCCCACCCAAATTCCGAGCTTTTATTTCTTTCCTAATGGGTTTGCACGCATTATTTGCTTTTACATTGATTCCTATGGGGGAAAATGGCTTCTACTTACAAACTTTTCTACTTAAGAACCTGGTCACGGGACGAATTAAGTTCTTAAGTAGAGGTACCACTGTACAAGATAGAACTTGCTAGCATTGGCTCACTTCTCCTTTTGGCCGAAATAATTAAGTCACACGGTTTGATTAGCATTTGTTTTTTGTACTCATCGCACCTCCTGGAATGAATTACAGCTGAGTACCGAGATAACCACTGTACCTTTGGGGAGTGGGGGGTGCCCCATAACTGCCCACCTACCGAGCAGTGGAGGGCCGGTGCCCACCATAAACCACGAGAGTGCGGGAAGCAGGGTGGAAGACCATGGAGTGGCCGGCTGCTGCAGGAGCCTTCCCGCCCGAAGGAACTACCAGCTCCCAGGTCCATCGTTTCAGGTGGAAGCGGTACATGTGGGAGGAGAAGACATCCACACCGGTGCGTCCTGCGGGAATGGATTAGGAGGCCTCAGGGTCAATCCTCCACGGTGGACTCCGCCTTCCATCCTTCCCACGTGGCCCCAATGAAGACCCTGTTTCTTGGCTAACTCTGTAAACCGCTTAGAGAGGCCTGCAAAGCACTGTGAAGTGGTGTGTAAGTCTAAATGTTATTGCAATCTATGCCTATCTCTCTCTTTCTGTGTTTCTTTCTGTCTGTCTGTCTGTCTGTTTATCTGTCTGCCTAATGCCTGTCTAATCTATCTATCTATCATCTCTATCTACCTATCTCTCATCTGTCTTATCTATTAATCTCTATCATTTCTACCTATCTATCTATCTATCTATCTATCATCTCTATTAATCTCTATCATTTCTATCTATCTATCTATCCTATGTACCTATCATCAATCTATCCTATCTACATATCATCTATCTATCTATCTATCATCTATCTATCATCTCTATCTACCTATCTCTTATCTATCTTATCTATTTATCTCTATCATATCTATCATCTATCTATCCTATGTACCTATCATCTACATATATCCTATCAAAATATCATCTATCTATCATCTCTATCTACCATCTCTTATCTATCTTATCTATCTATCTTATCTATCTATCTATCTATCTATCCTACGTACCTATCATCTATCTATCCTATCTAAATATCATCTATCTATCTATCTATCTATCTATCTATCTATCTATCTATCTATCTATCTATGATAACTATCTATTTATCTCTTATCTATCTATCCTATCGTCCTACCTACTTATCAGAAATTCAGTATTGCAGACTAATTCTGCCCACTGCCTGGAATTCAATTCTCACCATCTCAAGGTTGACTCAGCCTTCCATCCTTCCAAGGTCAGTAAAATGAGGACATAATTTGTTGCGGGGGCAAGAGGCTGACTCTGTAAACCGCTTAGAGAGGGCTCTAAAGCCCTGTGAAGCAGTATATAAGTCTAAAGGCTATTGTTGTTGTGATGATGGGGCATTTCCCCTGGAAGAGGGACCCCTGGACATCCAAACCAAACAGGCACCTCTTCGACTCACCTCCAAATACGTACAGCCATTCATCGACTACCGCCGATGCGTGGCCGGCCAACTCAGGGGGGATAGTTGTGTTCAAGGGCACCAGCTCTTGCCAATAGCCCTCCCGGGGCAGATACATCCAGACATCATTGGACAGAGATCCAGAGGCCAGCTCTCCACCGAACAGAATGAGGGAGCCCTCCCAGGCCACGGCTGTGTGCGAGTGGCGAGCAGTCTGAAAATGGAAAAGATGGAAAGGAGATCAATATTTATTTTTACATATATTTTTTTTTTAAAAATCCCACCTTAATTATTATTACTGAGGCAGCAAACATACTTCATACATCTACCTCCTCCTATTTTTTGCCACAACTTACTTACTTACTTACTTACTTACTTTCTTTCTCTCTCTCTCTCTCTCTTTCTTTCTTCATTTATTCATTCATTCACTCATTCAACTTCTATGCTGCCCAATCCGGAAGGACTCAGGGCGGCTTACAACAAAATATAAAAATACAGTTAACAATAAAAAGTCCAATATACAGTGGTACCTCTACCTAAGAACGCCTCTACTTATGAACTTTTCTAGATAAGAACCAGGTGTTCTTCGAAACTGTACCCGGAAAAAGCAGGGAGAAGCCTCCGTGGGGCCTACTTAGGAATCTCCCAGGAGGAAACAGGGCTGGAAAAGGCGGGGAGAAGCCTCCGTGGGGCCTACTTAGGAATCTCCTAGGAGGAAACAGGGCTGGAAAAGGCAGGGAGAAGCCTCCGTGGGGCCTACTTAGGAATCTCCTGGGAGGAAACAGGGCTGGAAAAGGCAGGGAGAAGCCACCGTGGGGCCTATTTAGGAATCTTCTTGGAGGAAACAGGGCTAGAAAAGGCGGGGAGTGTTGGGCCTCTCTAGGAATCTCCTGAGAGGAAACGGGGCCAGAAAAGGCAGGAAGAAGCCTCCCTGGGGCCTCTCTAGGAATCTCCTTGGAGGAAACAAGGCAGGAAGAAGTCTCCGTGGGGCCTCTCTAGGAATCTCCTGGGAGGAAACAGGGCCTCCACCCTCCCTGTGGTTTCCCCAATCACATGCATCATTTGCTTTTACATTGATTCCTATGGGAAAAATTGCTTCTTCTTACAAACCTTTCTACTTAAGAACCTGATCATGGAACGAATTAAGTTCCTAAGTAGAAGGACCACTGTATAAGAAATCTAATTTAAAATCAATTCTAAAACCCAATACTTAAAAACAGTCATCCACATTCGTTCCATACACATTGGCCTTGGCTAGATGTTCAAGGTTCTCTTTTTCCGCACGAGGGGAAGCCGAAAGGGACTTACTGGAGAAGGGCTGAGCACCCTCTGATGCCAAGTGTTGGTGGTGAAGTTAAAAAAGACAAGGTCCCCCAAAGCGGCGTTTAAGTCCAAGCCTACAGGGAAAGAAAGCAGAAACATCAGGAAATTTAGGAACAGGAGGGAAAGCAGACAATAAACAGTATTATGTCAGGACCAGAAGCATTGGTTGCCGATCAATTTCCGGTCACAATTCAAAGTGTTGGTTATGACCTTTAAAGCCCTTCATGGCATTGGACCAGAATATCTCCAGGACCGCCTTCTGCCGCACGAATCCCAGCGACCGGTTAGGTCCCACAGAGTTGGCCTTCTCCGGGTCCCGTCAACTAAACAATGTCGGTTGGCGGGCCCCAGGGGAAGAGCCTTCTCTGTGGTGGCCCCGACTCTCTGGAACCAGCTCCCCCCAGAGATTAGAACTGCCCCTACCCTCCTTGCCTTTCGTAAACTCCTCAAAACCCACCTTTGTCGTCAGGCATGGGGGAACTGAAATATCTCCCTTGGGCCTATACAATTTATGTATGGTATGCTTGTATGTATGTCTGCTTAATAATGGTTTTTTTTAAATATCTTAAATTGTAAATTACTAGATTGGTCATGAACTGTTTTTTATTGTGTTGTGAGCCGCCCCGAGTTTACGGAAAGGGGCGGCATACAAATCTAATTAATAATAATAATAATAATAATAACAACAACAACAACAACAATAATAAAAGATGAACGCAGATCTCAGAAATGAACCTGTAATGCTTTATTGAAGGCCAATAAAGAATTGTGGCAAGGGAAATATACTGCTCAAAAAAAATAAAGGGGACAAATGACGGGGACAAATAAAGGGAAAAAAATAAAGGGATCCTAGATCTGAATGAATGAAATATTCTCATTGAATCCTTTGTTCTGTACCAAGTTGAATATGCACAGCAGCAGGTGAAATTGATGGTCAATCAGTGTTGTTTCCTAAGTGGACAGTTTGAGTTCACAGAAGTTTGATTTACTTGGAGTTATATTGTGTTGTTTAAGTGTCACCTTTATTTATTTTGAGCAGTGCATATTTTTTTTCAATGCTCTGAAACGCTTCTTCCCATCTTTCCTGCCATTTGACTTACTGTATTTTTCAGAGTATAAGATGCACCTCCCCCCCCCTAAAAGAGGCTGAAAATTTGGGTGCTTTTTATATCCTGAATGTAGCTCTTTTTTTCAGTCCTAATGAGGCACTAATGATCTTAGCAGCTCTTCCCAGCTTGCAGGCTTTTTCATTGCTACTCCCTCCAAATAATATTTTTTCCAGCCCTAACAAGGTGCTAACGATCTTCCCAGCTTGCAGGCTTTTTCATTGCTACTCCCTCCAAATAATATTTTTTCCAGCCCTAACAAGGTGCTAACGATCTTCCCAGCTTGCAGGCTTTTTCATTGCTACTCCCTCCAAAGAATATTTTTTCCAGTTCTAACAAGGCGCTAACGATCTTCCCAGCTTGCAGGCTTTTTCATTGCTACTCCCTCCAAAGAATATTTTTTCCAGCCCTAACAAGGTGCTAACGATCTTCCCAGCTTGCAGGCTTTTTCATTGCTACTCCCTCCAAAGAATATTTTTTCCAGTTCTAACAAGGCACTAACGATCTTCCCAGCTTGCAGGCTTTTTCATTGCTACTCCCTCCAAAGAATATTTTTTCCAGCCCTAACAAGGTGCTAACGATCTTCCCAGCTTGCAGGCTTTTTCATTACTACTCCCTCCAAAGAATATTTTTTCCAGTTCTAACAAGGCACTAACGATCTTCCCAGCTTGCAGGCTTTTTCATTGGCTACTCCCTCCAAAGAATATTTTTTCCAGCCCTAACAAGGCACTAACGATCTTCCCAGCTTGCAGGCTTTTTCATTGCTACTCCCTCCAAATAATATTTTTTCCAGCCCTAACAAGGTGCTAACGATCTTCCCAGCTTGCAGGCTTTTTCATTGCTACTCCCTCCGAATAATGTTTATTCCAACCCTAAATCTTTGCAGGTTTTTTTTCATTGCTACTCTATCTGAATAAGATTTTTCAAGCCCTAACCAGAAGGTAAAATGATGTGCTGAAACTGACCAGACTGAGGACGCTAGCCAGATGAATACCTAGTAAGCAAATTCTTTTCCCTGTTTTCCTCCCAAAAAACTAAGGTGTGTCTTATACAGTAGTACCTCTAGATACAAGCTGCTCCACATGCGAGTATTCCAAGTTACGAGCCGAGACGCGAGCAAAATTTCTGTTCGACACCTGAGCTCAAATTCGGGATACGAGCCGAGCTTCCACTAGGTGGCGCAAGAATTCCTTGCTTCCAGTTAACTCGGCGCGAAAAACAAAGTCTAAAGGCGTTCGTTCGAGATGCGAGTTGATCGACATACGAGCTCGGGTCTGGAACGAATTAGACTTGTGTGTCGAGGTATCACTGTACTCCAAAAAATACAATAAGTTGCTATTTTGGCAACTTTTAAGATGTGTGGACTTTAATTCCCAGAATTCTCCAGCAAACAAGGTTTTTTTAAAACTTTTTCCCTTGCTGGCGGGGGAATTTTCAGAATTGCAATCCACCCATTTTTAAAAGTTGCCCAAGTTAGTAATGTTTGTAAATAAGAAGGGGTGTCCTTCACCTCCAAAAATGTAGAGTCCCCCAGTAGAAGATAAGAAAGCCCCAGCAGCTGCTGTCCGGGGCCAGAAACTAGGATCTCGGATGCTGACGTTGTACCATTTCCCAGCTCCTTGGTTGTCGCTCAAGGCTAAATCACAGGCCTGGCCCACAAATCCTGGTTCGCACTGGCAATGCTTTGATATCTACAAGGGGAAAGAGAAGGAAAAGTTACTGGCATGGTCCCAGTGCCAAACGAAAACCTAGCAGGACATTCATTCATTCATTCATTTATTGGATTTGTATGCCGCCCCTCTCTATAGACTCGGGGCGGCTAACAACAATGATAAAAACAGCATGTAACAATCCAATCCAACAGTAAAATAACTAAAAAAAACCCTTATTATAAAAACCAAACATACATGCAGACATACCATGCATAAATTGTAAAGGCCTAGGGGGAAAGAATATCTCAGTACCCCTATGCCTGACGGCAGAGGTGGGTTTTAAGAAGTTTACGAAAGGCAAGGAGGGTGGGGGCAGTCCTAATCTCTGGGGGGGAGTTGGTTTCAAACGGCCGGGGCCGCCACAGAGAAGGCTCTTCCCCTGGGTCCCGCCAAACGACATTGTTTAGTTGACGGGACCTGGAGAAGGCCCACATTGCCACATTCTTCTATCACAATGCAAATAAGATAGGGGCATTTTTTCTTTCTAATTCTGACCAATTGAGATGCATAAGTCGTCTGAGGAGCAGCATATAAATCCAATAAGTAAGTAAGTAAATAATCTGATCCTGAGGACACAGATAAAACTTCCAAGAAGTCTCAACAACTGTCTGCAAGAAATATCACTCCTTCCATTTCCCACCATCCAGTCAGAGCTGAAGAAGTTTCCAGGATGAGAAGGGAAATGTCTTCAAAGAAAAACAGGAAAATCCAGTCAGAACTAAAGAAGCTTCTTAGAGGAGAAGCGAAACATCTTCAAAGAAAAACAGGAAAATCCAGTCAGAACTAAAGAAGCTTCTTAGAGGAGAAGCGAAACATCTTCAAAGAGAAACAGGAAAATCCAGTCAGAACTAAAGAAGCTTCTTAGAGGAGAAGCGAAACATCTTCAAAGAGAAACAGGAAAATCCAGTCAGAACTAAAGAAGCTTCTTAGAGGAGAAGCGAAACGTCTTCAAAGAGAAACAGGAAAATCCAGTCAGAACTGAAGAAGCTTCTTAGAGGAGAGGCGAAATGTCTTCAAAGAAAAACAAGAAACTCCAGTCAGAACTAAAGAAGCTTCTTGGAGGAGAGGCGAAACGTCTTCAAAGAGAAACAGGAAAATCCAGTCAGAACTAAAGAAGCTTCTTAGAGGAGAGGCAAAATGTCTTCAAAGAAAAACAAGAAACTCCAGTCAGAACTAAAGTTTCTTGGAGCAGAAGCGAAACATCTTCAAAGAAAAACAAGAAAGTCCAGTCAGAGTTGAAGAAGTTTCTTGGAGCAGAAGCGAAACATCTTCAAAGAAAAACAAGAAATTCCAGTCAGAGCTGAAGAAGCTTCTTAGAGGAGAAGCGAAACATCTTCAAAGGAAAACAAGAAAATCCAGTCAGAACTAAAGTTTCTTGGAGCAGAAGCGAAACGTCTTCAAAGGAAAACAAGAAAATCCAGTCAGAACTAAAGCTTCTTGGAGCAGAAGCAAAACGTCTTCAAAGAGAAACAAGAAAATCCAGTCAGAACTAAAGCTTCTTGGAGCAGAAGCAAAACGTCTTCAAAGAGAAACAAGAAACTCCAGTCAGAACTAAAGTTTCTTGGAGCAGAAGCGAAATGTCTTCAAAGAAAAACAAGAAAGTCCAGTCAGAGTTGAAGAAGTTTCTTGGAGAAGTTACATGTCTTCAAAGAAAAACTAGAAAGTTCAGTCAGAGCTGAAGAAGTTTCTTAGAGGAGAAGCGAAACGTCTTCAAAGAGAAACAGGAAAATCCAGTCAGAGCTAAAAAAGCTTCTTGGAAGCAAAACGCCTTCAAAGAGAAACAAGAAAGTCCAGTCAGAACTGAAGAAGCTTCTGGGAGCAGAAGCGAAACCTCTTCAAAGAAAAACGTCTGAAAAGAAGGCCGAAAATCAGCTGACCAGCACGCACATGAAGCTGACCTAGGGCAACACCTCACGTGTCCTCAGATATGGCTTCACGGTGCCACCTACAGGTTTGCCATCGCTGCCTTAGCATAAACCAAGGACCCATGGAGACACACCCAAGGACCATTTCTTACCTGGTTGCAGGTGCCATGACCCTGGCAATAGGTGGCGCAGTCGGGTACGGAGCAGTCCTTGCCTCCCCAGCCTTGGAAGCAGGCACAACGCCCGTCGTTATCGCAAACGCCGTGTCCCAAGCAGCCCATGGGGCACAGCGAGATGGAGTAAGTGGCATTGAACCCCAGCAGGTTGTAGTTGGCGTCGCTGAAGAGGTGCAGCAGCATCTGCAAAGGAGGAAGGAAAGAGTTGGCGTTAACACAATGGGGGCAGGGAGTCCTCGATTTACGACTGCAATTGAACCCCAAATCCCTGTCGCCAAGTGAGACCGTTAAAAGGGAATTTTGCCCCGTTTTGGGACCTTTCCTGCTGGTTGTTAAGTGAATCACTGCAGGGGTTAATAATAATAATAATAATTTATTAGATTTGAATGCCGCCCCTTGCCCAGGTCTGCTCTAGAGTGAATAAACTACAGACTACTTCCTTTTTCCATACAAATAATTTTGTTTTTTTTTGTAATCTTCTAAAGCAGGCATCTAACAAAGGCTCATAGTCTTCCTCCTCTCAGTCAGGCCCTACTGTCATTGGCAACTCTGCCACCTCTGATGGTCCTTCAGGTTCATCCAGGTGTATCTCTCCATCACTCTCACCCTCTTCCTCAGCTGGCAAACCCACTGGCCCAGGGTACCAAGATGGGCCTGGCTCATCTTCCTTAGGATCTACCGTACCTTGCCCGAGGTGGCCTCGATGGTAGGGGGCAAAGTGCTGCCACTCAAGCTGGCCAGCAAACGGCTGCTGGGAGAATCTCCGTCGTAAATGAAGAGATAGTCATACGTGCACTCGGTGTCCATAAACATGAAAGTCAAGAGGATGCGGTAGCTGCTGCTAGGAGCTGAGACAGACAGGAAAAGGAAAGCTTAACCATCAGACCCCAGGGTCAAACAGCATGCAAACGCGGTCAATCTCAAGAAAGCGAACTGCAGGGAGTCCTTGAGTTACGACAGTTCATTTAGCGACCGTTCCGAAGTTACAACGGCACTAAAAGAAAGTAAATGATGACCATGGGGATTGCCACCATGATCACAGCCCTATAACTTTGCTGCTTGTATATTTATGATTTATATTGCTTTATTTAATTTCCTAGTACAATTTAGATGGATTCTGATTATGGCTGTGTTTTAATTACTTATAGCTTTTATGTATAATGACAGTTTATGCACCGAAGACAAATTGTTTGTGTGTCTAATCACATTGGCCAATCAAGAATTCTATTCTATTCTATTCTATTTTCTATTCCATTCCATTCAATTCTATTTTATATTCCATTCAATTCTATTTTATATTCTTTACTATTTTCTATTTTATTCCATTTTATTCTCTTCTATTTTCTATTCTATACAATTTTCTATTCTATTCAATTTTCTGTTCTATTTTAATTCTATTCATGTGAAAAATGTTTTCCGGTGCTGTAACTGTCACTAAATGAATGGTTGTAAGTTTATTTACTTATTTATTTATTGGATTTATATGCCGCTCCTCTCCGGAGACTCGGGGTGGCTAACAGCAATAATAAAACAGCATATAATATTAATCCAATACTAAAAACAGTTAAAAACCCATTATTATAAAAACCAAACATACATACAGACATACCATGCATAAAATTGTAAAGGCCTAGGGGGAAAGAGTATCTCAATTCCCCCATGCCTGGTGGCAGAGGTGGGTTTTAAGAAGCTTACGAAAGGCAAGGAGGGTGGGGGCAATTCTAATCTCTGGGGGGAGTTGGTTCCAGAGGGCCGGGGCCGCCACAGAGAAGGCTCTTCCCCTGGGTCCCGCCAAGCGACATTGTTTAGTTGACGGGACCCGGAGAAGACCCACTCTGTGGGACCTAACTGGTCGCTGGGATTTGTGCAGCAGAAGGCGGTCCCTGAGATAAGTTTAGGACTTCCCAGCTATTGTTTCTTCTATCCTCAAGAAAGAGATTATTGTCTTTATAAAAAGCAGCAAAGCAGTTGCACTGCCTTAGCAGTTTTAATAAGCATCCTGGGATGCAAGGGCTTTAAAAGTTCCAATCAGCATACATATCCCTTCTGCATTAACACCCCATTAACACATTTCCACATTTCATCACACAGAAAAAGCTCCCAAATTTAATCAGTGAGGAATCAGAGCAGTGTTTTTAATTCGGCGTTTCTCCACATTAAGGTGTGTGGACTTCAACTCCCAGGATTCCCTGATTGGGTTTGGCGTTTATGTCAAGAGCCCTTGACAGATGTTCCCTAGAGTAGGGGTCTCCAACCTTGCCCACTGGAAGATATCTGGACTTCAACTCCCAGAATTCCCCACCCAGCATTCGCTGGCTGGGGAATTCTGGGAGTTGAAGTCCAAATATCTTCAAGTTGCCAAGGTTGGGAAACACTGCCTTAAACCACCACTGCCCACCATATCTCTGCTCGCCCTCCACCCGATGCTCACCCTCCACCAGCCATTCACAGTTGCCGTTGACCGAATAGTTGCCTGGTCCATCCGTCACGTAGCCGGAGGTGCTGCGCAACACCTCACGGCGTCCTTTACAGTCACCGGCCTCGGTTTGATGGATCCCGCACAGAGCGAAGGGCAGCAGAACCAGCAGTTTGAAGCAACTGGATTTCAGAAGATCCATGATGGTCTTTGGATCTCTCTGTAAGCCAAGAGAACGCTCAGTTAATAGAGCTGGAAAAGTGAGTTGGGTGTCAGCATCCAGCCGTTGTTGAGAAAGAAATACAGAAAAATATATATGAAATAATCTGCATTCTTACATAGGATAATTATTATTATTATCATCATCAGTATTATTATTATCATGGCTCATCACAAAATCAACCAGATTCTGCATTTGACATTTTTATCCATTTTTTGAGGCCTGCCCAAGGACACCAAAATAGGCAGATGCCTTTTAGAGCAGTGTGTGGCAACTTTATGAGGTGTGGACTTCAACTCCCAGAATTCCTCAGATGGATGGATGGATGATACAGAGGTGATGATAGATAGGATGGATAGATGGATGGATAGAGAGATAGAGATAGATAGATAGATAGATAGATAGATAGATAGATAGATAGATAGACAGACAGACAGACAGACAGACAGACAGATGATAGATGGAAGGTTAGGTATAGATAGATAGATGAGAGAATGAGAAAGAGAGAAAGATGGATAGAGAGATAGAGATAGATAGATAGATAGATAGATAGATAGATAGATAGATAGATAGATAGATAGATAGACAGACAGACAGATAGACAGATGATGGATGGAAGGTTAGGTATAGATAGATAGATGAGAGAGAGAGAAAGAGAGAAAGATGGATAGATGGATAGAGAGATAGAGATAGATAGATAGATAGATAGAAAGACAGAGAGATTGAAAGATAGATAGATAGAGAGAGAGAGAGAGAGAGAGAGATGATGGATGGTTAGGTATAGATAGATAGATGAGAGAGAGAAAGAGAGAAAGATGGATAGATGGATAGAGAGATAGAGATAAATAGATAGATAGACAGACAGACAGACAGATAAATTTTAAATATAGATATAAGATGGATGGATGGATGGATAGACAGACAGATAGACAAAGACTAGATAGATAGAGAGAGAGATTATGATAGATAGATGATTGACAGACAGTATGTGAGAGAGATAGGAGAGATAGAGAGATATGCAGAAGATAGATGAGATGGACGGACAGAACAACAGAACAGAGATAGAAAAAACATACAGAGAATCAGAGAGAGATATAGACGTTACAGGAGATTGACAGATATATAGACATTAGGTATATAAAAAACAAGATTAACCCAAAGGAAGGAAAGCAACCAGCAAAGTCCAAAAGAGACACAGCTCTGGACCCCAAGGAGGGAGAGATCCGGACGCCTTCAGGGGATCCAGGCCGGATCATGCGGACCGAAGGGAAAGCAGGGGAGCCCTGAAAAGCGGTGCAGAGAACCCAGCATCTCCAGGTAAGCGCGCGACGGAAAAAAGACCATCCAGAAGCCCCGGGAGTGAAGCCTCGGGCCCGGCTCCCCATTGACAATCGCGACTGGCAATAGGGGATCCCCCCCCCCAAAAAAACCCCCAAAAAATTATCCACCCACCTCCGCAGCCGACAGCGGCTCCGCTGCCCCCGCGGCCCATGTAGAGGCCAGTCCGGGACGGTGGGGAGCACCGAGACGAGGGCCCAGAGCGGCTGCGAGTGAACCAGGGAGGTCTCTTCTTCTCTATGGAAAGGGGAAGCCATAGAGAAGAGCAGGCTAGAGCGCCCGAGGAGGACGAGGAACGGAGAGGCTTTTACGCACAGCGTTCCTCAACCTTTGACACTTCGAAGATGGGTGGACTTCAACTCCCAGAATGCCCCAGCTATGCTATGGCCACGGTTGAGAGAAAAACCACTGTAATGGGGCGAGAAATGTATAAGGGCAGACTAGATGGACCATGAGGTATTTTTCTGCCGTCAATCTTCTATGTTTCTATGTTTCTCAGTCATCCAAGTCATGGTTGTTCCAGGGGTGCTTTTTTCAGGAGGCAACTGGACTTCCTTGTTGTTGTTTTATTTTAAAAACATTTTTCTTGTCATCCAGGAAGCTTCTTCACCATTTGTTTGTTTGTTTAGTTAGTTAGTTAGTCCAATACACAATGTGGGTTTTAGTGGGTATACAGTATATCTATATACAGTACACATAGTAAAATACATGATGATATATATAGATAAATAAGAAGAAATATTAAAATAAGAAATAAATAAATAAGAGAATTATTTTAGTAGTGTTATGACTTAAGATTCATATTAGAATTAGTATTGTTATGATTTAAGAGTTATGTTAGGTTTAGTTTATGTATGAAAAATTATTATACAAGCTAAAACACATTTCTTCTTTTCATTTAGAGCAATAAGTTGAATTTAAGTATTTTTTAAATGCACTCTTTTTCTGTATTGAAATTTTACTTCTAGAATAAGCGGGGTAGTTACAACCCCACTTTTATGTTAAATGTATGTTTGTCAGTTTTGTCCATTTTAAAAATTAATAAAAATATATTGAAGTAAAATACATGATGAAGGTTATAGAGGATATACTCGTAGTAAAATATATCTAAGAAAGAATAGAAAAGAAGATATAGTAATAGACCATATCAATGAAGGAATAGAAGAAGAGATATAGGAATAGAAGAAAGGTATAGGAGATATAGGAGAGCAATAGGACAGGGGACGGAAGGCACTCTAGTGCACTTGTACTCGCCCCTTACCGACCTCTTAGGAATCTGGATAGGTCAACCGTGGATAATCTAAGGGCAAAGTGTTGGGGGTTTGGGGATGACACTATGGAGTCCGGTAATGAGTTCCGGACTCTATAGCTCTGACAGGATATTTGGGAATGGGAGGATTTATATTCCTTGCAGATAGCAAGGAATGTTCTTTGTGTCGTAAACACTATTTACGACATCTGATAAATTTATAGATATGAATTTACCTCTTCTTTTCTTTCTTCTTCTTTCTCTTCTTTTTTATTTTTTCCTTTCCTCTCACTTTTTCTTTCCTTCTCTCCCTTTCCCATTAGCTTTCCCTGCCTTTTATATATATATAAGTGTGTACTTTGACTTATAACTGTATACTCAAAATTCACACACATTTGTACCAATATTTGCATAGTCCTTTTGCTTTGTGTATCCCTTCCCCTATTTATCTCCAATAAAGATTATATCTGCGGAGAGGGGCAGCATACAAATAGATAGATAAATATTTTCTTTTTTTTAAAAAAAGAACTGAATGTGTGGGAGATAAAGGATGTGTAAAGATTTTTTTTCCAAATGGAGAATCCCAACTAAGATTTAGGCTGCTTGTCAAATCTGCTGATCTATTTGGCATTCTTCTGTTTTTTTTCTAGACCACCCTACAAAATTGTAATTATCTGTGATGATGTGACAAATGAGCTACTTTCTGAAATTAAAACTCAGGCAAGTGTAGGCGCTAATGAGAAAATAATCTATTTTTACCAATTAATGCCACAGTAATCAGGTGGCATTTTGCAAAGCTGGCATCAGACACCTACGCATAGTGCTATTTTGTGGGTTTTAATCATGGCATGAGTGTAATCTGTACACTCCAGTAGAGGCACCACAGAATGGACATTAGTGGAAATATAAGGAAAAAAAAAAGAGGAATAATTATTGAGATGCTAATTTTCCCATGGTTATTGACCGAAAAGGGAACCCAAGCCCATCGGTTTCATAAGATCTGCAAAACATATGAAAATTACTGTAACATGATCCCTTCTCTGCAGTACTATACATAAAGTTACTGTTAAAGCAGAGTTTTCTCTGTTGGGAACTTTTAAGATATATGGATTTCAATTCCCAGAATTCTTCAGTCAGCATGCTACTCAACTTTAAGATGGGTGGACTTCAACTACCAGAATTCTCCAGCCAGCCTGCCAATTAATTTTAAGATGGGTGGACTTCAACTCCCAGAATTCTCCAGCCAACATGGCTGGCTGGAGAATTCTGGGAATTGAAGTCCGCCCATCTTTCCACTAGGTTGGAAAGCATTATATTAAAGGCATTTGTGTCCAACACATATATTTTTGTTTATAGTTCTATTTTTTATTTATAGTGCATGCCGCCCTGAAGGTGGGTTGCCTTCAAATCAACCAACAATATATGTTAAGTTGGTAATAATATGATATACGAGTAAAAACAGTGATTTGCATTGAACTAAGCCCATCTAACCTTTTAAAAAATAATTACTTTAATAGACTAAGAAACTATTGCATCCTTTCACAGAACTATAATTTCCAGGGATCCTATTTGACAGCTGTATCACATTAAAAATAGTTTTGGTTCTATTAGTTTTGCAGATTATCCCAAGGAAGAAAGCAAAGTGTGTATTACATGATTAGCGTCTGTGTTTAAAAGGCTATTTAACCAGAAAAAAAATGTTCCATGTTCAGGTATCTCTTCCTCCTTTTATAAGCAGATGTTTCCCTAAAAGAGTCACATGTTTTCACATCAAAATAGAAACATGAGAATATTCTTTATTTTGGCAAAACAAAGAGAGAGAGAGGAAAAAGCAAAAAATGTGCTCTTGTGGTTTTTCAGAAATTCACCATGATCAGGGAACAGAACCCACAGCACAGTCGTTTTATTTTATTTATTTATCAAATTTATTGGATGCTCATCTTACCACAGGGTAACTTAGCTCCTAGGAACTAATGAGGGCAACGTAATTTACCCTGGGGAAACCAGGGCAGAGGGACCTAGAAGATTCAAACTATATCTGCACCAGGTAGCAGAAAGGAGGAAAAAAAGTGGACCAAATAGATGTTAATATGGAGTCGTCATGTAAGATGGAGATATAATTACAAGGCGGATCTGGTTCCTCGTTGTGGGATCCAGGCAGGAAAACCACTGAATCACAATGGAGGCTGAGGAAAACGAGATGATCTTGGCCTAGAGCCGTGGTCCTCAACCTTGGGCAGCTTTAAGACGCGTGGACTTACAACTTCCAGAATTCTCCAGCCAGCTATAGAGCTGAAGTCCACCCATCATCAAAGTTGCCAAAGTTGAGAAAACACACTGGTCTGGTCTACAGGGAAAATGTCAGCTAAGTTTACAACCTGTGGACTTCAACTCCCAGAGTTCCCAAGGCAGCTGCGCCAGTTAAGGAATTCTGGGAGTTGAAGTCCACAGTTGGCCACCCCTGCTCCGTGGGAACTAGAAGAGAAATTCCACCCATGTTCATTCAATGCTTGGCTTCCCCGCATAGAAACAACCCCAGAGGAGGTGGGAAAGCTCAAGGTTGTCCCATGGGGAAGGACCGGTCTGACCTACAGCAGTGATGGTGAACCTTTTTTTTCCTCGGGTGCCGAAAGAGCTTGAGTGTGCGCTATTGCACATGCGCGAGTGCTCACACTTATAATTCAATGCTTAGGGAGGGGGAAAACAGCTTTCTCCATCCCCCAGAGGCCCTCTGGAGGCTGAAAACGGTTGTTCCCAGTTTCTGGTGGGTCCAGTAGGCACGTTTTATGCCCTCCCCAGCCGGGGGAGGGTTAAAGCATCCTCCCCCATTCCCCTGGAGCAGACCTGGGCAAGGGGCGGCCCGTGACCCGCTGTCTGTGATCAGTCCACGGAGGTCGGGGTCCACTCCAGTGTGAGGATGAAAGAGCTCACCACGTCTGCCGGAACTCCTCCGGTTCCTGCTTTCCTGATGAATCAGGAGGAAAGCAGGAACCGGAGGCGTCCCGGCAGATACGGTGAGCTCTTTCATCCTCGCACTGGAGCAGACCCCGACCTCCTACCGAGAGCATCCGAGCACAGAAACCACGCAAACACTCCAGCGCAGTGACTGTGGTGCACCATGTTGCCGTAAAGCAAACAATTAGGGGTCTGTAGAGTGGGTCTGGGTGTTTAGGTCAGGCCAGGGTCTGGGTCTTTACACTATAGGGTAGAACTGAGTTAATTACAGTGGTACCTCTACTTAAGAACTTAATTCGTTCCGTGACCAGGTTCTTAAGTAGAAAAGTTTGTAAGTAGAAGCAATTTTTCCTATAGGAATCAATGTAAAAGCAAATAATGCGTGCAAAGCCATCAGGAAAGAAATAAAAGTTTGGAATTTGGGTGGAAGGAGGAAGAAGAGAAGGACAGTTGCTGTCCAGAGCGAAGGGAGCGTTTCTTTTCTCTGGGCACTGGCAGAGGTTTATTCCCTCTCCAAGTGCCCAGAGAAAGGAAAATAAATTGTTTGCTCTGGACTGCCAAAGCCTCCTTAAGCGCCACCGAAAGGCTCCTCTGGCAGCCCAGAAAAGCCCGAAATAGCCGGGATTAAAGGAGTAAGGGCTGGGGCTTTGTGCCGCTCTCAAATTTCAGGGGAAATTTTTCCAGGGTCGGGTTCTTAAGTAGAAAATGGTTCTTAAGAAGAGGCAAAAAAATCTTAAACACCCGTTTCTTATCTTGAAAAGTTCTTAAGTAGAGGCGTTCTTAAGTAGAGGTACCACTGTATATTAGTCCGGCCCTCTAAAACCATCCCAATTTCTCATGCGACCCCATGGCCAAATTAATAGCCCATCCGTGCCCTGGAGGCTCTCTGGAAGCCAAAAACACCCTCCCAGCGCCTCCGTATGAGTCGAAAATCGGTCCGCCGGCACATATATGCATGTTAGAACTGAGCTAGGGCAACGGCTCGCATGCCAGCAGATATGGCTCCGCGTGTCACTTGTGGCACCCGTGCCAAAGATTCACCATCACTGGCCTACAGACTAATTGGGTCATAGCAAAGGAGACAGGAGATGGTGCGGGCAGTAGGGCTGAAAACCACCACCACCACCTTCTCTTGTCTCCCTGGCGTCCTGGTATCTTTGCAGGTTCCCAAGAAGGCAGGATTAGATGCCACAGGTTAAAAAGAGTCGCAGGAGAGAAATCAAGGCTGGGGTTGCCGTTGTCTTGAGAGAGGAAGCCCCAGAAAACGTCGAGATAGGGATCAGCATAGCCAAGAAGAGGGAGAGTCAAGAGACCCCTTACACGGGCCGGGCGCCGGTTGTATGCATGCTAAAATACTCGGTGTAGCCGTTATGTTGGTGTAGTTGGGGCGCGTGGAGCTGGTAGGGCGGAGGCTGAGTCTCGCTCGCCAGGGACGGCTTCAACAGCACAGAGGCACCGCTGAGCTCAGAGGTAGTGACCACACAGTTGGAGGTCAGGCTACGATCGGCAGAAGAGGTGTCTTCCATTGGTTTGCGGGTCTGCAGGAGGAAAAGTAAGGCAGAAAAGTCCAAATTAACATTGGCAGGAAAGTGTTGTATATACTCCTGGTCAGTTGGAGGATGGTGGAGTTTGATGGCTCTGATACAGATAGTGTTTATGAATAAGTGGCAGGTCCTGGGTTACAGGTATCAGAACAGGTGGGAGCCAGCCACAGGATGTTGCTATGAGTCCAGACTCCAGTGAAGAAGAGACAGATAATCGCTGGTTAAACCCTCATTTCAGAAGGGTTCAAAGGCGCAGGGAACAAGTATTAGGAAAGAGATATTAAGGGGAGGAATGGGTTAATTACTGAAGTGATTTATTCATCACCTCCAGGTGCTGGTGGGGAAGAAGGGCGGAGTTTTCAATGTTGTAAATCCATCATGGACTTATGCTGGTATGGTGACGAAGTAAGTTAGTTCATTCTTTGCTATTTCACAGTTGTTCTTAGCGCTTTGAACTATTTATTTATTTATTTAATTGGATTTGTATGCCGCCCCTCTCCGAGGACTGCTGCACAGACATAAATCTTAAGATAAGGCAGGAAGCCTGGAGGAATGTGTTTATGTGCTCTAATTGCTAAAGATAACAGAGGAAGGGATGGGAATGCCTGTAATGCATTTTGAACAGGGAGCAGAAATAAAAATGAAGTTTTTGTTTATGAAATCTTGCATTCAGTAAGCGTTATTTCCAATTTAACCAAAGTTCTAACCAGAATCCAGAACAGAAAGAAAGAAAGAAGCATGGGGTGGTTTTTTTGGTCACTCTTTCCTCCTTTATCAAACCTAAAGCAATAAGATCAAGAGGCTTTGGAAGGACGCAAGACTGCAAAAAATTTTTATCGGGAAGTTGGCCACCGAGTCACTGATGAATGTTGTGTTTAATGGATGTGAATAATTTAATTGAATATGCTTTTTTTTTTCCATGTGCGTATGTATAATTGTTTGTCTTCACTGTTTATATGTTTGGTTTTTTAAGTATATATTTCAACAAAAATTTGTTTTTTTAAAAGAAGAAAGCGTTTACGGGTAAAAAAACATACTATTTAATTATTTCCTATTTCAAAAGTAATGAAGGATCATACTAAGGTACTAGAGGAGGAAGGACAATAAAAAAAACTATTAAGTATTCAATAAATAGTGCATAAACTTACTATCCTCAATGCGTTCCCCCCCCCCAGACCATTACTGGCTCTAAAGGTAGGCAAAGTTGGCTCTTCTATGGCATGTGGACTTCAACTCCCAGAATTCCTGACCTGCATGATTGACTCAGGAATTCTGGGAGTTGAAGTCCACAAGTCATAGAAGAGTCAGCTTTGTCTACCCCTTACTCTGCACCATTCTTATGAAAAGAAAACGTCACCTAAGCTCATCATGTGTGATTCCACGGAGGGGTGGGTTTTTTTGGGGGGGGGGCAGCTGGAATGTCGTAACCGTTGAAGGAAGGGGGGGCTCAGGCGGGACCCTCCCCGATTCTCACATTGCTGGTGTTGCTTCCCGTACTCTGGGGGATGGAGAAGAGCTCCGTGAAGTTGGGCACCGAGTCGCTGATGAACGTCACGTTGCCGTAGACGTGGTGTGGGAATTTGGCCCCCGTGGCAGCCTCCTCGACGATCCCGATCTGTGACGTCCTCACGTGGTACGGGAAGTTCTTATTGGCCGCCGAGGGCCTGGTTATAATCTGCGGAAACCAAGGGAGACAAGGCGGCAGCTGGATGAAGCCACAATTTCAGATTGCAGGGCCTTCCTCCGCGCAAACGTCCCCCTTCCTCTTTCTTCTTCCTTCCCCAGCAAGCTACACTGCTCAAAATAAAATAAAATAAAATAAAATAAAGGGAACAGTCAAAGAACACAGCTTACATCTGAATGAATTAAATTATTATTATTATTATTATTATTAATAATAATAATAATTAGATTTGTATGCCGCCCCTCTCCGCAGTGGTGCCTCTACTTACGAACTTAATTCGTTCCGTGACAAGGTTCTTAAGTAGAAAAGTTTGTAAGTAGAAGCAATTTTCCCCCCATAGGAATCAATGTAAAAGCAAATAAGGCATGCGATTGGGGAAACCACAGGGAGATTCCTCGACAGGCCCCACGGAGGCTTCTCCCCACCTTTTCCGGACCTGTTTCCTCCAAGGAGATTCCTAGAGAGGCCCCATGGAGGCTTCTCCCTGCTTTTTCTAGCCCCGTTTCCTCCCAGGAGATTCCAAGAGAGGCCCCACGGAGGCTTCTTCCCACCTTTTCCGGCCCTGTTTCCTCCAAGGAGATTCCTAGAGAGGCCCCACGGAGGCTTCTCCCCGCCTTTTCCGTTTACAGTTTCGGAGGCTCGGGCTTGTAAGTGCGAAATGGTTCTTGAGAAGAGGGAAAAAAATCTTGAACACCCGGTTCTCATCTAGAAAAGTTCTCATCTAGAAAAGTTCCCACACATTATTTGCTTTTACATTGATTCCTATGGGAAAAATTGCTTCTACTTACAAACTTTTCTACTTAAGAATCTGGTCAGGGAACCAATTCAGTTCTTAAGTAGAGGTACCACTGTATGTATGTATGTATGTATGTATGTATGTATGTATGTATGTATGTATGTATGTATGTATACCATTAAAAATCACTCATTCCCATCTAGTTGTCGGGACCTGGAGAAAGCCGACTCTGTGGGACCTAACCGGACGCTGGGACTCATACGGCAGAAGGCGGTCCCGCAAATAATCTAATCCTATGGCATGTAGGGCTTTATAGGTCATAACTAACACTTTGAATTGTGTCCAGAAACCTGGGAAAGCTCATGACCGCTCACATGGCTGCGTTCTGCACAATTTGCAGTTTCCAAACACTCTTCAAATAATAATAATAATAATAATAATAATAATAATAATAATAATAATAATACTGACTACAAGCATAGACATGATGCTGTGGCACAGATGATCCACTGGAACTTGTGCCGGAACTACCATCTACCAGTGGCAAAGAACTGGTGGGATCATAAGCCCGAAAAAGTGGTCGAAAATGAGGAAGCAAAACTACTGTGGGACTTCCGACTTCAGACTGACCGAATTCTGAAGCATAACACACCAGACATTGTGATCGTGGAGAAAAAGAAAGTATGGATCATCGACATCGCAATCCCAGGAGACAGCAGAATTGAGGAGAAGCAGCTAGAGAAATTAGTGAAATACAAAGATCTAAAAATCGAACTGCAACAACTCTGGCATAAGCCCGTGAAAGTGCTCCCAGTGGACCTTGGCACGCTGGGCGCAGTACCAAAGGATCTCAGCGGACATTTGGAAACCATCGGAATTGACAAAATCTCCACCTGTCAATTGCAAAAGGCTCCTTTACTGGGATCGGCAAACATAATTCACCGCTACATCACGCAGTCCTAGGTGCTTGGGAAGCGCCTGACTGGTGATGAAATACGAAATCCAGCATAGTGATTTTGTTTGCTGTGTTGTACTGACATAATAATAATAATTTATTAGATTTGTATGCTGCCTCTCTCCGGAGACCAAAGGTAGCCCCATGTAGAGAGCATTGCAGTAGTCGAACTTCGAGGTGATGAGGGCATGAGCGACTCTGAGTAAGGACTCCCTGTCGAAACAGGGCCGCAACTGGTGCACCAGGCGAGCCTGGACAATTGTAAATGGTGTGAATAGCCTTACCAGGAAAACCGCATGGGCGTACAGGTGAATCCCCAGTTGGATGCCGTTGACTATTTTCTCCCGAGCCCATTTTGGAATGCCAAAGTTAGCGATAAGCGCGGTCACCGGGACAGCAAAAAACCTACGAAAGAAAGTTTGGCTAAGGATGCAGACCCTTCTGCCTGAAGCATTGGATTTCATTTCAAATAGCCCTTGACGTACAATTGTTCATTTAGTGACCGCTCGAAGTTACCATAGCCCTGGAAAATGATGACTGGTTAACATACTTCCATGCTGGTGGGGGAATTCTGGGAGTTGAAGTCCACCCATCTTAAAGTTGACTTAAACTAACAACCAAGTGGGACCGCTAGCAGTGGTGGAATTGGGACATAGCCATAGCCCTTAAGACTTATATACTGCTTTACAGCCCCCTCTAAGCGGTTTTACAGAGTCAGCATCTTGCCCCCAACAATCGGGGTCTTCATTTTACCGACCTCGGAAGGACGGGAGGCTGAGTCAACCTTGACTCGATCAGGGTCGAACTGCTGACAGTGGGCAGAGTTAGCTTGAAATGCTGCGTTCTAATCATTGTGTACCATGAAAAGAAGGGAGGGAAGGAAGGAAGGAAGGAAGGAAAAAGAGAGTCATGGAGGGAAAGTAAGGAGGATCAGGAAAGGAAGGAAGGAAGGAAAGAAGGGAAGGAAAGAAGGAAAGAAGGGAGAAGGGAAGGGAGAGAGGTCAGGAGAGAGAGTCAGGGATGGATGGATGGATGGAAGGAAAGAAGGAAGGAGGGAAGGAAGCAAGGAAGGAGGGAGGGAGGGAAGGAGGGAAGGAAGGACGGAAGGACAGAGCGTCATGGAGGGAAGGTAAGGAGGGTCAGGGAAAGAAGGAAGGAAAGAAAGAAAGAAGGGAAGGAAAGAAGGGAGAAGGGAATGGAGGGAGGGTCAGAGGAGAGAGAGTCAGGGATGGATGGATGAATGTATGGAAGGAAGGAAGGAAGGAAGAAAGGGAAGAAGGAAGGAAGGACAATAGCATTTAAGACTTATATACCGTTTTACAAACTTCTCTAAGTGCTTTACAGAGTCAGCATCTTGCCCCAACAATCTGGGTGCTCCTTTTACCAACCTCAGAAGGACGGAAGTCAGAGTCAACCTTCGGTCAGGATCAAACTGCTGACAGTCGGCAGAATTAGCCTGCAATACTGCATTCTAACCACTGCGCCACCACGATTCTTCACACTCAAGTTATTTAACCTCTTATGTACTTGTTTTCAAAGTTTTTAATGCCTTTTATATTTTTATACCATCGTAAGCCTCCTGGAGTCACTCGTGACGGTGAAACAGGCAGCATATACTGTATATCTAATGCATAAACAAAATAATCTTTCACAGGAAACCCACCCCCTCAAAATAAACCAAATTCCTGCCCTGTTGATCATCTAAACCTACTCACCAGAGGGTATAAGCAGCAAAGAACGGCACGTAGAAAGGTTGTTTCTCCGGGAATTGTTTCAGAGTGATGAGAATGGCGTAGCAGAACCAGATGTAAGCCACAAACTGCAGGGCGATCAAGCCATATCCAGCTGGAGACTCATAGGTGTAAAGGACTTGTGCCTGGTCGAAGAACTGAGCACCGAAAGGAAGGAAGTGGGTATTAAGGAAAAAAAAACCCTTGGGGAAGTCACGATTTAAAATGAGCTACGCAGCTTCGCCTCTGGTAATATTGATCTGCTAACCCAGAGCGTGCGAAACATTTGTCAGGCCAATCCTAGAATACGGCTCACCTGTATGGAACCCACATTGCATATCTGACATCGACACAATTGAGAGAGTCCAGAAATATTTTACAAGGAGAGTCCTTCACTCCTCTGCCCACAACAAAATACCTTACTCCCCCCAGACTTGAAATTCTTCGATTAGACAACTTGCAACTCCATCGTCTCTGTTCTGACTTACCTATAATTCATAAAATCATATATCAAAATGTCCTTCCTGTTAGCGACTACTTCACCTTCAACTGCAACAACACACAAGCATGTAATAGATTTAAACTAAATGTCAACCACTGCAAAAAATGCGACTTCAGCAATAGAGTGATCAACGGCTGGAATGCCCTACCTGACTCTGGTTTCTACTCCTAACTCCCCAAAACCTTTAACCTTAGATTATCTACAATTGACCTCTCCCACTTTCTAAGAGGTCTGTAAGGGTGTGCATAAGCGCACCATTGTGCCTACCGTCCCTGTCCTACTGCCCTATTGCCTTTTATCATTACTTTTTCTAATGTTATGTTTACACAAATTATCATCCTATAATTGTTCAACAAATATAAATTTATTTATTTATTCATTTGATTTCTATGCCGCCCAATCTCCAAGGACTTGAGGCGGCTTACAACAACAATATAAATATTATTCTTTTTGAATTGTATTGTTTTTCTATTTGTGAATAAAAACTTATTTTTTAAAAAAATTAGGTCAAAAAAAATATTCCCCAACTAGAGAGTTCCTCCGACTCATTTTATTTATTTATTTTATTTATTTATTTGTTTGTTTGTTTTGTCCAATACTAATACAGTAATACACAATGAGGGTTATAGAGGATATAATCAGGTAGAATGTATTAAAGGGGGAATGGAGGAGAAAATAAAGGAGTGAAATATAACTATGAGAAAATAGCAGAAAAAGATATAGGTATAGAAGAGAACATATAGGAGATATAGGAGAGAGAATAGGACAGGGGACGGTAGGCACTCTGGTGCACTTATGTACGCCCCTTACTGACCTCTTAGGAACTTGGTGAGGTCAGCCGTGGATAGACTAAGGGTAAAGTGTTGGGGGTTAGGGGATGATACTACAGAGTCCGGTAGTGAATTCCACGCTTCGACAACTCAATTACTAAAGTCGTATTTTTTACAGTCAAGTTTGGAGCGGTTAATATTAAGCTTGTATCTGTTGTGGGCTCTTGTGTTGTTGTGGTTGAAGCTGAAGTAGTCATTGACAGGCAGGACATTGCAGCATATGATCTTGTGGGCAATACGTAGATCATGTTTGAGGCGTCATAGTTTAAGCTTTCTAGACCCAGGATTGTAAGTCTAGTTTCGTAGGGTGTTCTGTTACGGGTAGAGGAATGAAGAGCTCTTCTGGTGAAGTATCTCTGGACATTTTCGAGGGTGTTGATGTCAGAAATGCGATATGGGTTCCAAACAGATGAGCTATATTCTAGGATGGGTCTGGCAAAAGTTTTATAAGCTCTGGTAAGTAGTGTGAGATTGCCAGAGCAGAATAACCCTATTTATTTTATTTATTTATTAATCAGATTTGTATGCCGCCCCTCTCCGCAGACTCGGGGCGGCTCACAGCAATAATAGTACAATGTAAACAAATCTAATATTTAAGTTAATTTAAAACCCCAATTTAGAAACCAATCATACCAACAAACATACCATGTATAAATTCTATAAGCCTAGGGGGGGAGGGAGAGAAAATTTTGTATTCCCCCATGCCTGACCACAGAGGTGGGTTTTAAGGAGCTTGCGAAAGACAAGGAGGGTGGGGGCAACTCTGATATCTGGGGGGAGCTGGTTCCAGAGGGTTGGGGCCGCCACAGAGAAGGCTCTTCCCCTGGGTCCCGCCAGACGACATTGTTTAGTTGACGGGACCCGGAGAAGGCCCACTCTGTGGGACCTAACCGGTCGCTGGGATTCGTGCGGCAGAAGGCGGTCCTGGAGATATTCTGGTCCGGTGCCATGAAGGGCTTTATAGGTCATAACCAACACTTTGAATTGTGACCGGAAACTGATCGGCACCAATGCAGACTGCGGAGTGTTGGTGTAACATGGGCATTTTGGGGAAGCCCATGATTGCTCTCGCAGCTGCATTCTGCACGATCTGAAGTTTCCGAACACTTTTCAAAGGTCGCCCCATGTAGAGAGCATTACAGTAGTCGAGCCTCGAGGTGATGAATCCCCACGTGCGCAGGATCTTGCGGAGGAGGGAACCGCTAATTGCGAAGCTCAGAGACCACCAAGGACCCAGGAGTTCTCCTCCTCCTTCTGCTCCTCCTGCCAAACCCTTCTTCCTGCTGGCGCTGATGTTGACGCCTAGTTTGGTAATAAAACAGCTGCAAGAAAAACACCGGACTCTTGGAGAGCACCGAGGATCTCTCATTTCAACCCCGAGCTATAAATATTATCCTTTATTGCTAATGGTTGATTTGCAAGGCAAACTAGACAGGGAATTTACATTGGATCCAATTATTGACTCATCTAGCTGAGAAGATGGGTTCTTGTGGCCAGGACATTGCTGAGAGGTAATGGGTGGGTGGGGGGAGGAAACTATTTTTGCAGTTGTGAACCATGACAGGAAGGGCTGCGTGATCTAGGAAATAACCAGAATACAGAAAATGCAAAGTGAATTTGTGCAGCCCTTAAAGCAAGGGTGGAATTCAAAAATTTTCCCTACTGTTTTTGTAGACATCGCTTGGTGAGCGTGATAGGGAAGGATACTGCAAAATTCCCATTTCCTCCCCACTCCAGGGGGAAGGATACTGCAAAATCCCCAGTCCCTCCCCACTCCAGGGGGAAGGATACTGCAAAATCCCCATTCCCTCCCCACTTCAGGGGGAAGGATACTACAAAATCTCCCTTCCCACTCCATTCCAGGGGAAGGATACTGCAAAATCCCCAGTCCCTCCCCACTCCAGGGGAAGGATACTGCAAAATCCCCATTCCTTCCCCACTCCAGGGGGAGGATACTGCAAAATCCCTATTCCCTCCCCACTCCAGGGGGAAGGATAGTGCAAAATCTCCCTTCCCTCCCCACTCCAGGGGGAGGATACTGCAAAATCCCCATTCCTTCCCCACTCCAGGGGAAAGGATACAGTACAGTGAACCCTCGATCATCGCGAGGGTTCCGTTCCAGGACCCCAAGCGATGATCGATTTTTCGCGAAGTAGCGGTGCGGAAGTAAAAACACCATCTGAGCATGTGCAGATGGTGTTTTTACTTCCACCGCCGCAGCGCGTTGCTGGGGAGCGCGCGCGCGTTGCTGGGGCCGCTCCCCAGCTGGGGAGCGGATCTGGGGTTTCCCCAAGCGCGCGCGAGTTGCCGGCTCCGCTTCCCAGCTGGGAAGCGAAGCTAGGCTGCCCCAAGCTCGCGCGCGTTGCTGGGGCTGCTCCCCAGCTGGGGGAGCGGATCTGGGGTTTCCCCAAGCGCGCGCGCGTTGCCGGCTCCGCTTCCCAGCTGGGAAGCGAAGCTAGGCTGCCCCAAGCGCGTGCGCGTTGCTGGGGCTGCTCCCCAGCTGGGGAGCGGATCTAGGGTTTCCCCAAGCGCGCGCGCGTTGCCGGCTCCGCTTCCCAGCTGGGAAGCGAAGCTAGGCTGCCCCAAGCGCGCGCGCGTTGCTGGGGCTGCTCCCCAGCTGGGGAGCGGATCTGGGGTTTCCCCAAGCGCGCGCGCGTTGCCGGCTCCGCTTCCCAGCTGGGAAGCGAAGCTAGGCTGCCCCAAGCTCGCGCGCGCCCGCCCCGCCCGCCCACGCTGTTGCCGGCTCCGCTTCCCAGCTGGGAAGCGGAGCTAGGCTGCCCCAAGCTCGCGCGCGCCGCCCGCCCGCCCCACGCTGTTGCCGGCTCCGCTTCCCAGCTGGGAAGCGGAGCTAGGCTGCCCCAAGCTCGCGCGCGCCGCCCGCCCGCCCACGCTGTTGCCGGCTCCGCTTCCCAGCTGGGAAGCGGAGCTAGGCTGCCCCAAGCTCGCGCACGCCGCCCCGCCCGCCCACGCTGTTGCCGGCTCCGCTTCCCAGCTGGGAAGCGGAGCTAGGCTGCCCCAAGCTCGCGCTCCAGCCCACCGCCGCTGGGGTCTTACCGGGGCAAGAGGGGGAAGACCCAGGGAAGCCTCTGCCCGGCGGGGAAACTCCACCATCTACGCATGCGTGGAAGGGCACGCATGCGCAGATGGTGGAGTTTACTTCCGGGTTGAAAACTAGCGAAATAGCCCTTTCGCGATCCTTGAGGACGCGAAACTCGAGGGTTCACTGTACTGCAAAATCCCCATCCCACTCCTGGGAAGGATACTGCAAAATTTTCATTCTCTCCCCACTGTGGGTCCATTCTCTCCCCACTGTGGGTCCAGCCAGAGATGGTATTTGGTTCTCTGAACTACTCCAAATTTCCACTACCGGTTCTCTAGAACCTGTTGGGTTTCACCCCTGCCTCGAAGTATCCATAGCTGAAAAGGAACTCACCTCAGCTTCGTAGATAAACAGCACAACGTGGGTGATGGTATACAGGGTCATGTACACCGAGAGCTTGATGGAGCCCGTGTGGCTGATCCGTCCCCTGCCAAATAAGGAGCCATGAGCCAAAATTGCAGAAAAGGAAACCCCACCTTGCATGCTACAGTTCTTAAACAACCTTTTTTCCTCTTATTTATTTATTATTTATTTATTAGATTTGTATGTCGCCCTTCTCCGAGGACTCTCACAACAGAACAGCACAAATTCCAAGCTACTCTCCACAATCCTCAACTACAAGTCCTTTGAACACAGAGATGGGTTCCTACCCGTTCGGACCAGTTCTATAGAACCTCTAGTTCTTTTAAAATAGGAAATAATTAAATAGTATGTTTTTATCCATAAACGTTTTAATCATTTTAATCACTATCTAGAACTGAACTTTTATAGCAATGGAAGAAAACTGAGCTACTTGCCTAACCTGTTATCATACTGAACCTTGCGGGTCCAGCACAAAACCTTAAAATATTACTGTGCTCCTCAACGAATAATGCTGCCTATCGTTTGTCCTTTTTTGTGGCTATTCAAATAATGGGACTTAATCAACTGAAAAAGAGTCCAAGCTGCTATTTGAAAACTTACCTTGGTCGGTAAGCCACTCCCACGTGGTCACATGGTCAGCAAGCCACTCCTACCCCAGTCACATGACCATCAAGCCACACCCAAAATAAGCCACGCCCACAGCGTGGCAGTAAAAAGTTTGGCAGCCCATCACTGGGTGCATCCTGGAGTAAACCAGCAATAGAAGAAACCGGAACCCACACATTTGAACATCGCTCAACTTCCCAATCTGTTGCTTTTCCACCTCAATATTGTTCCTATATTTGTATTTGTATTTGTATTTATTAGATTTGTATGCCGCCCCTCTCTGAAGACTCGGGGCGGCTAACAACAACATAAAAAGACAATGTAAGCAAATCTAATATTAAAAATAATCTTAAAAAACCCAATTTAAAGAACCACTCATACATACAAGCATACCATGTATAAAATTCTATAAGCCTAGGGGGAAGGGAAATTTCAATTCCCCCATGCCTGACAACAGAGGTGGGTTTTAAGGAGCTTGCGAAAGGCAAGGAGGGTGGGGGCAACTCTGATATCTGGGGGGAGCTGGTTCCAGAGGGCCGGGGCCGCCACAGAGAAGGCTCTTCTGGGTCCCGCCAGACGGCATTGCTTAGTCGACGGGACCCGGAGAAGGCCAACTTTGTGGGACCTAACTGGTCGCTGGGATTCGTGCAGCAGAAGGCGGTCCCTGAGTTAATCTGGTCCGATGCCATGAAGGGCTTTATAGGTCATAACCAACACTTTGAATTGTGACCGGAAACTGATCGGCAACCAATGCAGGCTGCGGAGTGTTGGTGTAACATGGGCAAACCTAGGGAAGCCCATGATTGCTCTCGCAGCTGCATTGATAACCCTACTGATGAGAATGTGATTAGGAAAATATTAGAACATGCAGAAATGAGTAGATTACCAATTAGCAAGCAAGAAGAAAGAACCAACTGAACATTATGTGATATGGGAATTATTTTATCAATGGCCAGAGAATTAAAAATGGAAGTTGGAAATAAAATAAGGAGATCGGTGAAGAGTAGAAAACACATTAAGGTAGAGGTGTAAACAATCTGGTGATTGCTATTATTATGACTATTAGGATTATTATTATGCTTCATATTATTATATTCTTATTAGAGGATACGTTAATGGGGGAGAAATGAATAGGTTTACTACATTCAATACCATAATTGTAAGTTCAGAGAATTCGTATCAATGTAATGAATACAATTTAAAATGAAATTGGAATAAAATACGGTCTAAAATGAAATTGGAATAAAATACAGTCTAAAATGAAATTGGAATAAAATACAGTCTAAAATGAAATTGGAATAAAATACAGTCTAAAATGAAATTGGAATAGAATGCAATCTCAAGATGTAGATTAAAATATGATAAAATTATATTTCGCTGTCACCCCTGAACTCTACCCAATCAGTCCCACATATGCATAAGTAAAACCCATTCCTCCCCAATTCAGCCCATTCCCTCACTCTCTGTTATCATATCTTTTTTATCCCCATCAGCTCTGCTGGTACCTGGTAACTGTGAATCCTTTTCCAAGTAGGATGAGCATCAAAAGAAATATCAGAAAACTGACGGAAAACAGAAGCTTGGCTGGAATTGGGGGAAAGAACAAAGGAGGTAAGTGAGTGAATCTAAGCCAGTGAGAGATTTTAAATATTCTATTATCATAACAATGGGCTGAGACACAACAGTGCTCCGTAAAACGTAGTAATTTATCGATCGCATCTTATCAGAGATATCATAGAAACATAAAAGATTGACGGCAGAAAAAGACCTCATGGTCCATCTAGTCTGCCCTTATACTATTTCCTGTATTTTTTCTTAGCATGGATCAATGTTTATCCCAGGCATGTTTAAATTCAGCTACTGTGGATTTATCAACCACGTCTGCTGGAAGTTTGTTCCAAGCATCTACTAATCAAATAATATTTTCTCACATTGCTTCTGATCTTTCCCCCAACTTGTGATTGTGCCCCCTTGTTCTTGGGTTCACTTTCCTATTAAAAACACTTCCCTCCTGAAACTTATTTAACCCTTTCACATATTTAAATGTTTCGATCATGTCCCCCCCTTTCCCTTCTGTCCTCCAGACTATACAGATTGAGTTCATTAAGTCTTTCCTGAGAAGTTCTATGCTTAAGACCTTCCATCATTTTTGTTGCCTGTCTTTGGACCCATTCAATTTTGTCAATATCTTTTTGTAAGTGAGGTCTCCAGAACTGGACACAGTATTATTCCAAATGGGGTCTCACCAGCGCGCTATACAGTGGGATCACAATCTCCCTCTTCCTGCTTGTTATACCTCTAGCTATGCCGCCAAGCATTCCACTTGCTTTCCCTACCGCCTGACCGCATTGTTCGCCCATTTTGAATCTGTCAGAAATCACTACCCCTAAATCCTTCTCTTCTGGAGTTTTTTCATCTTATCTGTCGATAGCATCTTAAATAATAATAATAACAACAGAGTTGGGAGGAGCCTTGCAGGTTTTCTAGTCCAACCCCCTGCTTAGGCAGGAAACCCTACACTATTTGAGATGACCTCACCATCCCTGATAACCTACCCAAGATCTTAAGACTGTCATTTCCAATACCATCACTTGCATACTGCCCCCAGTATATGCAGAAGAACATCAGGCTGAGCACTGGAGAAAAAAAAGGAAACAGGTGACATTTTTTATTATTATTATTATTATTATTATTATTATTATTATTATTATTATGTCAATACAACACAGCAAAAGAGATCACTATGCTGGATTTCGTATTTCATCACCAAGTCGGACTCTTCCCAAGCACCTAGGACTGCGTGATGTAGCGGCGAATTATGTTTGCCGATCCCAGTAAAGCGGCCTTTTGCAATTGACAGATGGAGATTTTGTCAATTCCGATGGTTTTCAAATGTCCGCTGAGATCCTTTGGCACTGCGCCCAGTGTGCCAAGTACCACTGGGAGCACTTTCACTGGCTTATGCCAGAGCCGTTGCAGCTCGATTTTTAGATCTTCGTATTTCACTAATTTCTCTAGCTGCTTCTCCTCAATTCTGCTGTCTCCTGGGATTGCGATGTCGATGATCTATACTTTCTTTTTCTCCACGATCACAATGTCTGGTGTGTTATGCTTCAGAATTTGGTCAGTCTGAAGTCGGAAGTCCCACAGTAGTTTTGCTTGCTCATTTTCGGACCCCTTTTTCGGGCTTATGATCCCACCAGCTCACTCCGTTATATAGCGCTGGGACTCGAACCGGTGAACTGCCGACTTTTCAAATAACAAGCTCAGCGTCTTAGCCGCTGAGCCACTGCGTCCCTTTCTTGGGTATAGACTTGATGATGTGCCTTGATGCATCATTCTTTCTTTGCACCCGACAGATTTCAATCGCTGCTCTTCCCTTCCTTTTGGCTTCTCTTTCCTTTCTATTATTGGCTCTTAAATGACAGCCCTCGTATTTGCTAATTCCTTCCACCACCACCTGTCTCCACCTGCCCTTTTCCCAAACAATTCTGGGAATCGCAGAACTGCCGTTATTTATACAGCTACCAATGTGAATATTTACGTGCAATCTGTCTCTTGCCATCTGTTCACAGAAAATGTAGCACTTTTTTCCCAAGTAGAAGATGTAGATGCAAAAATCACAGGAATACAGGTTGGCTCAAAGGGAAATACTTGGATCTTCTAAACCAGTGTGTTTCTCAACCTTGGCAGTTTGAAGATGGGTGGACTTCAACTCCCAGAATTCCCCAGCCAGCAATTCTGGGAGTTGAAGTCCACCCATCTTCAAACTGCCAAGGTTGAGAAACACTGTTCTAAACCAAACCTAGACTACCGGTGGAAATAAATTTAATAGGAACTTTCCCGTAAGCAAAGTCACCTAGTTGGCTTTCTTGCCTAAGGCGGGACTAGAACTCACCATCTCCTGGTGATTGGTCCAAAGTAACCCAGTTGGCTTTCTTGTCTAAGGCGGGACTAGAACTCACCATCTCCTGATGATTGACCCAAAGTCACCCAATTGGCATTCTTGCCTAAGGCGGGACTAGAACTCACCATCTCCTGGTGATTGGTCCAAAGTAACCCAATTGGCTTTCTTGCCTAAGGCGGGACTAGAACTCACCATCTCCTGGCGATTGGCTCAAAGTCACCCAATTGGCTTTCTTGCCTAAGGCGGGACTAGAATTCACGATCTCCTGGCGATTGGCCCAAAGTCATCCAGTTGGCTTTTGTGCCTATGTCATGATTAGAACTCACAATCTTCCACTTTCTAACCCAGGGGCCTTAACCTCTAGACCAAACTGGACCCCCAGTTCTCCTCAAACCTACCCTCTACTCCAGCTGCTGTCATGAACATCTTGTATGTGGTGTGCAAAAGCTGCCGGCCTTTCAACAGATCTGGGGGGGGATAAAAACCAAAACAAAGGGGAAAATTATAATCATAATTATAATTCAGGGCATCTTTGTCTACCACACATTCCACAATCTTACGATCATTGCACCATCCCTTGGTTTGCAATCCAGGCACTTGGCAACTGGTTCCCCTTTACAACTGATATCATATGTCCTTTTTTACTTTTTTCCCTGCCCATTTGGAAGAATGAGTTGTGACCAGTCCAGTACTGCTCTGTTACATTCTGTGGTTACATTCTGTAGTTGCATTCTGTTGTGGTGGGTCTGTTCTGCTGCCTTATCTTGTAATGTTGGTTACTGGTGAATATATGCTGGTTAGTATTAATATCCGAGCTGTGTGCAATATACTGTGTAGAATATACTAAGATATGTGTGCAATATACTGTGTAGATTATACTAAGAGCTGTGTGCAATATACTGTATATAATATACTATGATCTGTGTGCAATATACTGTGTAGAATATACTAAGAGCTGTGTGCAATATACTGTGTAGATTATACTAAGAGCTGTGTGCAATATACTGTGTAGAATATACTAAGAGCTGTGTGCAATATACTGTATATAATATACTAAGATCTGTGTGCAATATACTGTGTAGAATATACTAAGAGCTCTGTGCAATATACTGTGTAGAATATACTAAGAGCTGTGTGCAATATACTGTGTACATTATACTAAGAGCTGTGTGCAATATACTGTATAGAATATACTAAGAGCTGTGTGCAATATACTGTGTAGAATATACTAAGAGCTGTGTGCAATATACTGTATATAATATACTAAGATCTGTGTGCAATATACTGTGTAGAATATACTAAGAGCTGTGTGCAATATACTGTATATAATATACTAAGATCTGTGTGCAATATACTGTGTAGATTATACTAAGATCTGTGTGCAATATACTGTGTAGATTATACTAAGATCTGTGTGCAATATACTGTATATAATATACTAAGATCTGTGTGCAATATACTGTGTAGAATATACTATTGTTTTATTGTTGTATGCTGCCGAGAGTTTGTCAGGAGCTGGGCGGCCTATAAATTGAATAAATTAAGTTAATTCAATTCAATTCAATTCAATTCAATTTATTAGATTTGTATGCCGCCCCTCTCCGATGACTCGGAGTTAAGTTAAGTTAAGTTAAATGTCTTAGGATGGGACATTTTTTGGTCCCATGTATGACCCATAGGTCAAGGATGGACTGTATTTGATCAATCACATTCCATCAGAAACAGGAAGTTCTGAACCAAGTTGATAAGCACATGGATCCTTTAACTACTTACAGCCAAAATAGCAAGAGATGATGAGGATCAGGATGAATATAAGCAGGAAAGTGATATCAGTTTCCAGGATACCTAGAAGAGAAGAACAGAAGAACTTTAAAAAAAAAAAAATTTTGGGAATCATTTTTTATTTTTTATTATTTTTTCCAGGTTTTTTTTTTCTTCTGAGCATGTGCGGAAGCCAAGTTTACGGCACTGCGCAGGTATCGCCATCTTGTGTTCAGATTTTCTGCCCCCCCCCCCTGCGCTGTGCGGGAGGAAGCGAAATGGCAGCGAGCTATAACTTAAAACCCACCCCTGAAGCCAAGGCATCTCGGAGATGCCAACTCTCGCAGAGGTGCAGGGCATTCTGGGAAATCCCCTGCAGGGCCACTGAGAACGGAAGTGTACGGAGCGGCCCAAAAAAATCCTACCGAATTCATCTGCGGAGAAATGACGGGTCCAGAACGATTTGCCGTTCGTCAAAATCATCTCGTACTCCAGTTCCAAGCCGTCACCCTGTCCGAGAGAGGGGGGGGCGGACATCAGCAGAGGCATTAACACAGGGGTGCCCAACCCGGGGGGGGGAGGGGGCGTGGCTACAGTGGGTGTGGCCAGCTTCACACCATTCATGACGGGGGAAGCACCAGTGGTGGCCAAGTGCTAATTCCCATAGACCAGTGGTGGGCAGCAGTCGGTGCGATCACCTGCTGTGTCCCGGAAGCAAATTTCGGGATGTGTGCGCACAGACGCACCCTCCATGCGCTCCTGCACGAGATTTAGTTTCTGCGATGAGCAGCAAGCGAAATCTTGCATGAGGACGTGAGCGTGAGCGACATTTTCGTGATTATTGGTGTTCTTTTGCTTCTGCGTATGCATGGAAGCAAAAATATCGTCGAAAATCACCAAAATCTCGCTCGCGCGTGAACACACGAGATTTCGCTTGGTGCCCATGTTTCTCAGTGACGGGCACACCCTTAACTGCCTCAGACCCTCTGTCACTCTCATTATATCCTTCCTTCCTTCCTTCCTTCCTTCCTTCCTTTTTTCCTTCCTCCCTCCCTCCCTTCCTCCCTTCCTTCCATCCTCCCTTGCTTCCTTCCTTCCTTCTTCCCTCCGAGCTGCTCCGAGTCTTCGGATAGGAGCAGCATACAAATCTAATATTATTATTATTATTATTATTATTATTATTATTCCCTCCCTCTCTCCCTTTTCTTCTTTTTCCTTCCCTGCTTTCTTCCCATCTTCCCTTCTTTTTCCTTTTCCTTTTCTCTTTTCCCTTTCTCCTTTTCTTTTTACTTTTAGTTTTGTTAGCCCTCCGCCGGTGAAAATGGAGCTCTGGGGGGGACAGTGCACATTTTTGGCTGGGATGGCCTCCTGCAACCCTCTACAAGCAAAAATGGAGCTTGGAAGGGCCTTAAATGTCTCACTCACTCCATTTGTGCTGGCAGAGGCAACGCGAGCCGGTCGTTTGCTTTTTCCAGGATGGCCCTGAAGGCCAGATCTAAGCACCCCATGGGCCAGATCCAACCCCCCAGGCCTTGAGTTTGACACCCCTGCCTTGATGGGAAGGGATCCAGGCTGAAGGGGGGGGGGGGGTGTATAGAGAAGACTCACCCCACATTTGCTGAGAACCACATACCACCAGCGTTCCCGGACGGAACGGAAACTTCTCCCACTTGTGCAACTCAGATACCGGATTGAGTTTTCGGTCATGAGCTGGACGAGAAGAGGCACAAAGCATAGCCAGATTTAGCAACAACCGATGGTTCCTTTTGCATTATCATCTGGGAGATGTGGTCCACCCATCTTAAAGCATGCTGGGCTAGGGGATTCTGGGAGTTGAAGTCCATGACTCTTAAAGTTGTTGAGACTGAGAAACATCGATTTTTAAAGGACTGCGATCCCCTTGTAGGTATTGAAATCTCTCACCTTGCAACCAGACCAGGCGTACTGGGTTGTAAGGTTGATAACTTGATTGTTTTCTGGGCGGATCACCGATTCTTTCATCAGACAATCCTAAGGAGAAGGCAGAGAAGGCAAAAGAGAGCCCTAGAATAGCAACTGATAATAGTTACTGTTATAGTAACTATAGTGTTCGGAAACTTCAGATCGTGCAGAATGCAGCTGCGAGAGCAATCATGGGCTTTCCCAAATATGCCCATGTTACACCAACACTCCGCAGTCTGCATTGGTTGCCGATCAGTTTCCGGTCACAATTCAAAGTGTTGGTTATGACCTCTAAAGCCCTTCATGGCACCGGACCAGAATATCTCTGGGATCGCCTTCTGCTGCACGAAATCCCAGCGACCAGTTAGGTCCCACAGGGTGGGTCTTCTCCGGGTCCTGTCAACCAAACAATGTCGCTTGGCAGGACCCAGGGGAAGAGCCTTCTCTGTGGCGGCCCCGGCCCTCTGGAACCAACTCCCCCCAGAGATTAGAATTGCCCCCACCCTCCTTGCCTTTCGTAAGCTGCTTAAAACCCACCTCTGCCTCCAGGCATGGGGGAACTGAGATACTCTTTCCCCCTAGGCCTTTAAAATTTTATGCATGGTATGTCTGTATGTATGATTGGTTTTTATATAATGGGTTTTTAACTGTTTTTAGTATTGGATTATTGTTATATACTGTTTTATTACTGTTGTTAGCCGCCCCGAGTCTGGGGAGAGGGGTGGCATACAAATAAAATAAATAAATAAACAAACAAACAAACAAACATAGTTAATTATTAAGATAAGGCAGTAGGAATGATAATCGATGTATATATTCAGAGAAATTAATAACCAAAACCTTTTCTTTTTTACCGAGTGTATTTGCAAGAAAACAAAAGAATATAAGGAAGCTGTTTGATATAATATTGCTTTTGTAAATGTATTTATTGTTATGTGTATGTATCTGTTTGTTTTATTTTATGTTTTCTTTTTTGTGTTTTGTCTTCTTGTATGTCTATATTTTCTTTTAAATTTTAAACTTCAATAAATATTTTTTTAAAAAAAAAACAGAAAAGAATAGTAACTCATGCAGAGACACGACAGGCACTTTGCCCTGAAGGCTCGGGCCTTCCAGTGAATTTGGAATCCGAATCCAAAAACACCAAACAGGGTATAATTTCTCATTCCGCTGCAGCTCCACTAGTGCAGCAAATCATGCCGTTGTCTCACAAAAGCCTCTCATTTCCTAATTTACTTATTTTATTGTAGCACAATAGATCAGAAACTCATAATTTTCCAGGCAGTGTCCCTGTATTACGAGCCCTCGGAGCTACAAAGCAACAACAAATTCAGATTTTAATTCATTTTAGGTTTCCGTAATGCGCCAGAGCTACTCTAAGAGACTGATAGTCCTCCAGATTGATTGATTGATTGATTGATTGATTGATTTGATTTCTATGCTGCCCCTCTCCGAGGACTCGGAGCAGCTCACAACACATAATATACAGTATACAAAATCTTAAATCCAATTACTGTATTTAATTTTTAAAAACCCTCTAAGATTACAGAGTTGACTAACTGATGGGCCATGGACCACTGGTGGTCCATGATAAAATTTTTGCTTCAATATGTGTGCGTGCGCCCCTATGTGAGATTTCGCTTCTGCTCATGCGCCCAAAGTGATATCATGAATCCCAGCGCCCAGTTAGGTCCCACAGAGTGGGTCTTCTCCGGGTCCCGTCAACCAAACAATGTCACTTGGCGGGACCTAGGGGAAGAGCCTTCTCTGTGGCGGCCCCGGCCCTCTGGAACCAACTCCCCCCAAAGATTAGAATTGCCCCCACCGTCCTTGCCTTTCGTAAGTTACTTAAAACCCACCTCTGCCGCCAGGCATGGGGGAATTGAGATACTCTTTCCCCCTAGGCCTTTACAATTTTATGCATGGTATGTCTGTATGTATGTTTGGTTTTTTTATATATATAATGGGTTTTAACTGTTTTTAGTATTGGATTATACTGTTTTGTTGCTGTTGTTAGCCGCCCCGAGTCTGCGGAGAGGGGTGGCATACACATCCAATCAATCAATCAATCAATTAAATTAAATTAAATTAAATTAAATTAATAAAATAAAATAAAATAAAATAAAATAATAAAATTAAATAAAATTAAATAAATAAATATAAATAAATAAATATAAATATAAATTATAAATATAAATATAAACAAACAAACAAATAAATAAACTCCCAAATCCCACACCTGGTTGGCTCCACCCAACCCGCCTTTCCCCCCCCAGGAGTCTTCACGCGGTCCATTTTGGATGCAGGTAAATGAAGGCTTAGGGAGGGTGAAAAATGGGCCTACCAGAAATTTGGGAAGGCCGGAAACCTCCAGTGGGCCTCCGAATCCGGGGAGGACATTTTCGACCTCCCGGAGGCTCGAAGAAAGCCTCTGCAGCCCGGAGAGGGCAAAAACACCGCTATCCCATCGTGGTGCAGGAGGCCAACTAGGAACCTGTTGCCAAAATTTTTGAAGCCCACCGCTGGATAACAGTAACCCGAGTCCAGGCCAGAACTGTATCGCGAGAAAGACGCTCTCGAGTTCTCACGGATACTCGTAAAAGAAAGAAGTGAGAAAGCACAGTTTGACTTGCAACATTCTGTTGCTATAATCATTTCATGGAAGTAGCAGGCGCTTGCGTAACTGTGGTTTCCTAATCTGGCTGACTATCGAAGACGGTCAGTTCCTTTTTTCTGCCCTAGAATAGCATGCGGGGTCATTATGAGAGGCCGCTGTCTGAAGCTATTCAAAGCGCTGGCGCCAGAAAGTCATGTGTGAGCGAAAAGGAAGGGAAAAAAGAAGAAGAAAAGAACAAATAAGAACAAGAAGCGAAAGGAAAAGAAAAAAGAAGAGAAAAAATGGAAAAAAGAAAAAGAAGAAAGAGAGAAAAAAGAAAGAAAAAGAAAAGAAAAAGAAGACAATGAGAAAAAGAGAAAAAAGAAAGAAAAAGAAGAAAAAGAAAAGAAGAAAAAGAAGAGAATGAGAAAAAGAGAAAAAAAGAAAAACAAGCAAGGAGGACGAGAAGAAGAAGAAGAAGGGAAAGAAAGAAAGAGAGAGAGAGAAAGAGGAAAAGAAAAAAAACAAGCAAGGAGGAGGAGGAAAAGGGGGAGGAGGAGGAGGAGGAGGAGGAGAAGAAAGAAAGAAAGAAAGAAAAAGAAAGAAAACCAAGCAAGAAGGAGGAGATGAAGGAGAAGGAGAAGAAGGAAGGAAGGAAGGAAGGAAGGAAAGAAGGAAGGAAGGAAGAAAGGAAAGAAAGAAAGGAAAAAAGAAAAAGTAAGAACATTTTAAAAAAGAATTTAATTCAACAATAACAGGACTCTGTTGACAGCTATACCCGAAGTTTCTTTTCCACAGAAAGGAAAATTTACAGTCAAGTCCTTGACTTACAACCAATTGTTTAGTGACTATTCGAAGTTACAACGGCACTGAAAAAAATTGACTTACGGCTGTTTTTCACATGACCGATGCTGACCCCCCTTTTGCGACCCTCTGACCAGCAAACTCAATGGGGAAAGCCACATTCTCTTAACAACCTTCATATTAAAATTACCCGCTTAAGAACCGTAGCAAGGAAAGTCGTAGAACGGGATAAAACCCGCTTAACAAAGGTCTCACTTAGCAACAGAAATGCAGGGCTCAATTGTGGCTGTAAGTCGAGGACCACCTGCACATTATAGCACATCGCTAAGATATTCCAGTTATACAGTAAACTCCCCTGCAAATGAGCCATCCGATTGAAGATCAACGTGAGCAATTAATTGGCATGGAAGAACTAATTTAGCCGAAGGAATAACAAGTTTAAAAAAGGGAGAAGGGGGATCCATCTGCTGCGAGATGATCAATTAAAAACTGACCTTATTTCCCTTTTTGTAAACAGCGGGCCACTGGGAAGGATCGTCGAAATAAAGTAGAATGTTCTCACAACATTTGTTCTTCAAAGGGAAGAAGAGAAAAACAAGAATGTTATCGCTGATGGCAGCACAATAAAGTAATTGCCAACTTATCCAGGGCTGGGGGCGAAATTTCATAGGCTGGGAATGGGGAAAGGCGGGGGTAAAATCTATCTATCTGTCTATCTATCTATCGATCTATCTATCTATCTATCTATCTATCTATCTATCTATCTATCTATCTATCTATCTATCTATCTATCGAATCTATCTGTCTGTCTGTCTACCTATCTAATCTATCTAGCTTTCTACCAATCCTACCTACCTTTCTACCTTTCTATCTATCTATCTATCTTTCTATCTATCTATCTATCTATCTTTCTATCTTTCTATCTATCTATCTATCTATCTATCTATCGAATCTATCTATCTTTCTTTCTATCTTTCTTTCTATCTATCTATCTTTCTATCGATCTATCGATCTATCTTTCTATCGATCTATCTATCTATCTAATCTAATCTATCTATCTATCTATCTTTCTATCTTTCTTTCTATCTATCTATCTTTCTATCTATCTATCTATCTATCTATCTATCTATCTATCGAATCTATCTATCTTTCTTTCTATCTTTCTATCTATCTACCTATCTATCTTATCTATCTTTCTATCTATCTATCTATCTATCTATCTATCTATCTATCTATCTAATCTATCTATCTTTCTTTCTTTCTATCTATCTATCTATTTATCTATCTAATCTATCTATCTTTCTATCTTATCTATCTATCTTTCTATATCTTTCTATCTATCTATCTATGTAATCTATCTATCTAATCTATCTAATCTATCTATCTATCTATCTTTCTATCTATCTATCTTTCTATCTTTCTATCTATCTATCTATCTATCTATCTATCTATCTATCTATCTATCTATCTATCTATCTATCTATCCACAGAAAGGACAAAGGATAGACAGCCTTATTTGTTGAGGAGCACAGGAAAGTTCAGTACGATAACAGATTAGGCAAGTAGCTCAATTTTCTTGAATTGCGATAAAAGTTCAGCTCTAGATAAGGATTAAAATGATAAAAGCGTTTATGGGTAAAAACATACTATTTAATTATTTCCTATTTTAAAAGTAATTAAGGATCATACTGAGGTACTAGAGAAGGAAGGACAATTAAAAAAACTATGAAGTATTCAATAAATAGTGAATAAACTTACTACCCTCACTGGGTCCCCATTACTGGAAGTATCCCTATAGAAATGAGGAATGCAATGTTGAAAGATACCTCTGGATAGCGGAACTGGAAATCCAGGCGTCCATAGTCGGAAAAGAAGCAGAATCTAGTCAAAAAGACCCAATCCTGGAGGGGGAAAAACAGAGAAAACAACAAGGCCCTGTTAGTTTTGATGTAGCCCAGTATTTATATTAGTCTCTCTCCATCTCAGTGCACAGTTTTAAGAGGCGACTGCAAATTCCAGAAGCCCCTGGGAAGCAAAATTTAGGGAGTTGAACATATGACACCCCCCCCCAAATAATATGTGTGTGACATGACACCAGGCCACCAATAATAGAAATTGCTCTCTTGTCTCATTTTGCACAATGGACACAAGTGGGTTTTGCATCATTTCGGTGAAGACATCTTGGGATGCATTTCACTTTCATTTCTTATCTTTAGAATAGAAAATAGGAGTAGAAAATAGGAATAGAATTCAGAAGAGAGGAGAAGAGAAGAGAGAGTAGAGTAGAGTAGGGTAGAATAGAATAGAGTAGATTAGAAGAGAGAGTATAGAGTAGAATAGAATAGAATAGAGAATAGAGTAGAGTAGAAGAGAAGAGAAATAGAAACATAGAAGATTGACAGCAGAAAAAGACCTCATGGTCCATCTAGGATGGATATATATTTATCCCAGGCATGTTTCAATTCAGTTCCTTATGGATTTACCAACCACGTCTGCTGGAAGTTTGTCCCAAGCATCTACTACTCTTTCAGTCAAATAATATTTTCTCAGGTTGCTTTTGATCTTTCCCCCAACTGACTTCAGATTGTGTCCCCTTCTTCTTGTGTTCACTTTCCTATTAAAAGCACTTCCCTCCTGAACCTTATTTAACCCTTTCACATATTTAAATGTTTCGATCATGTCCCCCCTTTCCCTTCTGTCCTCCAGACTAGACAGATTGAGTTCATGAAGTCTTTCCTGATACGTTTTATGCTTAAGACCTTCCACCATTCTTGTAGCCCGTCTTTGGACCCGTTCAATTTTGTCAATATCTTTTTGTAGGTGAGGTCTCCAGAACTGAACACAGTATTATTCCAAATGTGATCTCACCAGCGCTCTATATAGCGGGATCACAATCTCCCTCTTCCTGCTTGTTATACCAAATGTTGGGAGAAACATTCCTGTCCAATGCAATGCAGGTTCCCCATAATTTTCTTCATGGATAGAAAGAGAAGGAAACAATAGGTAAATAAAACCCAATCCATCCTTTGGCTGCTGTTCCTTTTTTCAGTGCTGAACTAATTAACTACATGACAAGCCAAGCATTTATTCTGGATTCATTCCTGCTGACTTGGAAGGGATCGGCCCTATTATAGCCATTTTGGCATGCAGGGTTTTAAAATTGTGCACACTCAGACAATACACACCTGATTACCCTATTCAAGAGCACGCAGCGAGGGAGCTGTGCTTTAACAACAGTGGATAGAACGACAGTGGTGCGAAAAGTCAGGTTCTACACTTAGGCAAGAAAAACCCAATTGCACAAGTACACGATGAGTACTATCTGGCTCCACAGTAGTAACTGCAAGAGGGATTTTGGAATCCTAGTGGAGAACCACTTAAATATGGGCCAGAAACGGCTTCTTTCCCAACTTCTGGTGGGCCCAGTAGGCTCATGTTTTGCCCTCTCCAGGCTTCCCCTGAAGGCTCTCTGGAAGCCAAAAACGCCCTCCCAGAGCCTCGGTGCGAGCCAAAAATCCGCTGGCCGGCACACCTTTGCACCTTGAAGCTGACCAAGGGCAATGGCTCATGTGCCAGCAGATATGGCTCTGTGTCACCAGTGGCACCCGTGCCATAGTTTCACCATCACTGGCCTAAGGCTATGAGACCATTCTGAGCTTGCAAAAGGCTTGGGAATAAATTCACTTCTGGTATCTTGAGTCAGAAATACTTTGGGCCGATTAAGCCGAGGAAGAAAAGATAAGAAGAGCCTTCTCTGTGGCAGCCCCGACCCTCTGGAACCAGCTCCCCCCAGATATCAGAGTTGCCCCCACCCTCCTTGCCTTTCGCAAGCTCCCTAGGCTTATAGAATGTATACATGGTATGTTTGTATGTATGATTGGTTCTTTAAATTGGGGTTTTTAAAGATTATTTTTAATATTAGATTTGTTCACATTGTCTTTTTTATTGTTGTTAGCCGCCCCGAGTCTTCGGAGAGGGGCGGCATACAAATCTAATAAATAAATAAATAAATTAAATAAATAAGAAGAACCAGAAGAGCCCTTCACTCCTCCACTCGAAACAGAATGCCCTACGAGACTAGACTTTCAATCCTGGGCCTAGAAAGCCTAGAACTAAGACGCCTTAAACACGATCTAAGTATTGCCCACAAGATCATGTGCTGCAACGTCCTGCCTGTCGGCGACTACTTCAGCTTCAACCACAACAACGCAAGAGCACACAACAGATTTAAACTTAATATTAACCGCTCCAAACTTGACTGTAAAAAAATATGACTTCGGTAACCGAGTTGTCGAAGCGTGGAACTCATTACCGGACTCCAGTGTCATCCCCAAACCCCCAACACTTTAGATTATCTACGGTTGACCTGTCCAGATTCCTAAGGGGTCAGTAAGGGGCGAGTACAAGTGCACTAGAGTGCCTTCCGTCCCCTGTCCTACTGCTCTCCTATATCTCCTATTCCTTTCTTCTATTCCTATATCTCTTCTTCTATTCTTTCATTGATATGTTCTATTACTATATCTTCTTTTCTATTATTTCTTAGATATATTTTACTATGAGTATCTCCTCTATAACCTTCATCATGTATTTTACTATGTGCATTTTCTGTCGGGCTTTCTGGTAGACTGCTCCCAAAAATTCACAGGTACAAATTTCAGACACACACAAGTTTGAAAATTCAAAACAATGTTCTTTATCATGAAAATTCACTTAAACCCAGCCCTCTTTTGGTATAGCAAAGAGCACTCGTCTCCAAACAAACTGGTAATTTGTACAAGTCCCTTATCAGTTCTGTGATACTTAGCTTGCAGCTGTGAGGCAATTCACAGTCTTTCTTCTTTCACAAAGTGAAACACACTTTGCTCTGGTTTACTTTCAAAGTGGGGAAAAATCAGCACACAAAAGGTCAAAGTCAGCAAAGCAGGCACGAAACACAACGAGCAGATAATCCTCCACAATGGCCAAACCCACAGGCTGCTCTTTATAGCAGCCTCACTAATTCCCACAGCCCCACCCAACCACAGGTGGCCTCATTTTCTTTGATAATAATCTCTCAGCTGTTGTTGCCTATGCATCGCTCTCCGCATGCGTGGCTGTATCATTAACTCTTGTTCTGAATCCAAGGAGGAGCTAGATAATTGATCTCCTTCTGAGCTGTCTGCCACACTCTCCTCCTCCCTGTCACTCATGTCTTCTTGGTCAGAGGAGCCTTCATCAAAACCCGAACTCAGAACAATCTACATATATATATATATACCCACTAAAACTCTCATTGTGTATTGAACAAAATAAATAAAGAAATAAATAAAAGGAAGAAAATAAAAGAAAAACAGCCCTCAGATTTGATGGCTAGGGCTGTGCAAACGCTCGCTTATCTACACATGTGAATATACATATTTATCAAAGCGAGGCGCTTTCAGTCCGTGGAGGAAATGGGGTTTCGAAGAAGCTGGCTCCTTTTTTTTCACCTCATTGTTCCTCTTCCGTCCAACTCTCAACCCCAGTCTTCTCGCTTTGTAAAAGGAGGGGAAGGGGAGGAAAAAAATCCCACTTGTTCCCATGGCAACAACCCATGCTGGCGGTTTCCACGGAAACCGTACCAGAGGCCGAAGTAGGCAGAGGGAACAAGCAGAAATCTGGGGCAATTGTGTGGGGAAAGAATGATGGGTTTTGGGGGGCACCTGCTCGCGCTTCCGCTCTGCGGATCAGGCAGAAAATTAAGAGATCCACCGAGATTGGGGTTTGTCGTCTCCCTAAATGCCCCCAAATTAAAAGCAGCCAAAAAGACATTAGTGAGGCCTGCTGGATTGCAAAGGATTTGCAACTAGGATCCTAGAAGAGCAATAATAGGTTTTTGGAGGAGGTAACAGTCACTCCTTCTCCGATGGCAGCTCCTAATTTGCAAAGAGGTTGCCAGTTGTGTGGGGTATTTTAATTTAAATCTTTATTAAGGAAGAAACAAAAACAATATATGCTGCTCAAAAATAAATAAATGACACATCTTAGATCTGAATGAATGAAATATTATCATGAAATACTTTGTTCCGTACAAAGTTGAATGTGCACAACAGCAGGCGAAATTGATTGTCCGTCAGTGTTGCTCCCTAAGTGGACAGTTTGATTTCACAGAAGTTTGCTTTACTTGGAGTTATATTCTGTTGTTTAAGTGTTCCCTTTATTTTTTTTGAGCAGTATATATGGCAATGGACCAGATTACCTCTGGAACCGCCTGCTACCGCACGAATCCCAGCGACCGATAAGGTCCCACAGAGTTGGCCTTCTCCGGGTCCTGTCGACTAAACAATGTTGTTTGGCGGGCCCCAGGGGAAGAGCCTTCTCTGTGGCGGCCCCGGCCCTCTGGAACCAACTCCCCCCGGAGATTAGAACTGCCCCCACCCTCCCTGTCTTTCGTAAACTACTCAAGACTCATTTATACTGCCAGGCATGGGGGAGTTGAGATAGCTCTTCCCCCTAGGCCATTACAAGTTATGCATGGTATGTTTGTGTGTATGTTTGGTTTTATAATAGGGTTTTGTAGTTGTTTTTATTATTGGATTGTACATGTTGTGTTTATTATTGTTGTTAGCCGCCCCGAGTCTGCAGAGCGGGGCGGCATACAAATCCAATAAATAATAATAATAATAATAATAATAATAATAATAATAATTATTATTATTATTATTATTATATATATATATAAATCTAAATCCTACACGTGAAGAAACCCGAGTATGCCAAGACCTTCATTCCTGTACCTGTGAAAATCTACGAAAACATATATATATATATATAATTTAATTTAATTTAATTTTAATTATTATTATTTATTTTAAAAATTCAGCAAAAATATGTGATATATATATGTATGTATGTTTGTATGTATGTATGTATGTATGTCACATGTTTTTGCTGAATTTGAAAATTAAGGAGACTAGGATATATATATACATACACATACATACATACATACATACATACATACATACATACATACATAAAAAGACAACGAAAAAGTAGTTTGAAGATGAGGAACATGGGATCGAATCCAAGTATGTGGCTTATGCATTAAACCTCCTACATAATAGATATTTAGTGTCTTAGTTAAATAAAAGAAAGAAAGAAAGAAAAACACATTGAGAGAGAAAGCAAAGTGAAGGGTTTACAGAATCAGCCTCTTGCCCCCAACAATCTGGGTCCTCATTTGACCCACGTCAGAAGGATGGAAGGCTGAGTCAACCTTGAGCCAGTGGTGAGATTTGAACTGCTGAACTACAGCTAGCAGTTAGCTGAAGTAGCCTACACTCTAACGACTGCACCACCCCGGCTCATTGCATTATATGTGTGGCTACTCGCGCACACTTTCGGCACCCGAGGGAAAAATGAATTGCCATCGTTGCCTTATACCAAAATAGTGGCCCAATCTGTTCTTAAAACCTCCATTGGTCAAGCACCCACAACTTCTGGAGGCAAGCAGTTCCACTGGTTCATTAATCTCCATGTCATGAAATTTCTTCTTAGTTCTAAGTAGCTTCACTCCCTCATTAGTTTCCATCAATTGTTTTCTTGTCTGGCCGCCTGGTGCTTTGGACAATGGGCAGCCCATTAGACATTGGAAAACTGCTTAATCATGTCACCACCCTTCTTTTTACTAAATTAGACATTCCCTTTTTTAAAAAAAACATCAATATTAAATATATACATTAAAATAACAAAAAGAAAGAAAGAACAAGAGAAAGAAAAAGAAAAAGAGAAAAACAAAAGAAAGAAAATAGACTTTCATATAGACAAATCACATTTAAAAACAAACCTAAGGTTCAGAAAGAACATTGGATAAGATAACGCATACATAACTTCTAGCAATATACATTATCACCATTTGGAATTGATTTAAAGCTTCTGTGGGGCCTCTCTAGGAATCTCCTGGGAGGAAACAGGGCCGGAAAAGGAGGGGAGAAGCCTCCGTAGGGCCTCTGGGAATCTCCTGGGAGGAAACGGGGCCGGAAAATGAAGGGAGAAGCCTACGTGGGGCCTCTGGGAATCTCCTGGGAGGAAACAGGGCCAGAAAAGGCAGGGAGAAGCCTCTGTGGGGCCTCTTTAGGAATCTCCTGAGAGGAAACAGGGCCGGAAAAGGCAGGGAGAAGCTTCCGTGGGGCCTCTCTGGGAATCTCCTGAGAGGAAACCGGGCCGGAAAAGGCAGGGAGAAGCCTCCGTGGGGCCTCTCTAGGAATCTCCTGGGAGGAAACAGGGCCAGAAAAGGCGGGGAGAAGCCTCCTTGGGGCCTCTCTAGGAATCTCCTGGGAGGAAACAGGGCCAGAAAAGGCGGGGAGAAGCCTCCATGGGGCCTCTAGGAATCTCCTGGGAGGAAACAGGGCCTCCGCCCTCCCTGTGGTTTCCCCAATCACACGCATTATTTGCTTTTATATTGATTCCTATGGGGAAAATTGCTTCTTCTTACAAACTTTTCTACTTAAGAACCTGGTCACGGAACGAATGAAGTTTGTAAGTAGAGGTACCACTGTATATTAATGACAGTTGCTAGAACTGTGTGTGTCTACAGTAGTTTAATGAAAAGAAGGACTAGGTATGAAACAACTTGTGTTCCAATATCTAAGGGGCTGCCACACAGAAATGGGGGTCAACCTATTCTCCAAAGCACCTGCGGGTAGAACAAGAAGCAATGGGTGGAAATTAATCTAGGAGAGAAACAACCTAGAACTAAGAAGAAATTTAATAACAGTGAGAACAATTAAATCGGTGGAATGACTTGTCTCCAGAAGTTGTGGGTGCGCGGGTGGAAGTGATGTGCCGGTGCCTGGAGGCTGTTGGGGTCTGGATGGGTGTCAACAGACTCAAACTCAACCCGGATAAGACGGAGTGGCTGTGGGTTTTGCCTCCCAAGGACAATTCCATCTGTCTGTCCATCACCCTGGGGGGGGGGAATTATTGCCCCCATCAGAGAGGGTCCGCAACTTGGGCGTCCTCCTCGACCCACAGCTCACATTAGAGAAACATCTTTCAGCTGTGGTGAGGGGGGCGTTTGCCCAGGTTCACCTGGTGCGCCAGTTGCGGCCCTATTTGGACCGGGACTCATTGCTCACAGTCACTCATGTCCTCATCACCTCGAGGCTCGACTACTGTAACGCTCTCTACATGGGGCTACCTTTGAAAAGTGTTCGGAAACTTCAGATCGTGCAGAATGCAGCTGCGACAGCAGTCATGGGCTTTCCCAAATATGCCCATGTCACACCAACACTCCGCAGTCTGCATTGGTTGTCGATCAATTTCCGGTCACAATTCAAAGTGTTGGTTATGACCTATAAAGCCCTTCATGGCACCTGACCAGAATATCTCCGAGACCGCCTTCTGCCGCACGAATCCCAGCGACCGATTAGGTCCCACAGAGTGGGCCTTCTCCGGGTCCCGTCAACTAAACAATGTCGGTTGGCGGGCCCCAGGGGAAGAGCCTTCTCTGTGGCGTCCCCGACTCTCTGGAACCAGCTCCCCCCAGAGATTAGAACTGCCTCTACCCTCCTTGCCTTTCGTAAACTCCTCAAAACCCACCTTTGTCGTCAGGCATGGGGGAATTGAGATATCTCCCCTGGGCCTATACAATTTATGTATGGTATGTTTGTAGGTATATCTGCTTAAAAACGGGGTTTTCTTAACCACTTTAAATTTTAAATTGTAAATTATTAGATTTGTTATGAATTGTTTTATTATGTTGTGAGCCGCCCCGAGTCTACGGAAAGGGGCGGCATACAAATCTAATAAATAAATAAACAAATAAATAAATAAACAATGGAAGGTTTTAAAAAGAGATTGCTTGAGCAGAGGTTTGGACTAGAAGATTTCCAACTCTGTTCAAGTTTCTCAGTAAATAATGAACAGGGATTAAAATAGGACAGCTAATTCCCATTTCAACCTCACAATTCTGCCTTGGATTCAGTAAGGAAGTCAACTTATGTCCCTTAATTCGCAGCTTCATTCCATTTGCTAGTTCCTGGACCAATAATATGCTAGCTAGAAGGCAAATAAACCCCCAGCTCTACCCAATAACACTTCTGTAATATATTAAAATATCTGGGGAATCCAGAGCAGGATACCACGGTCTTTCGAGACTGAAGGATGCCAACACAGTGCAATATATATAAAACAATAGTGGAGTCTCTTGGCAATTGAAAGATGGAATCGAGAATTCGCTTTGGTAGACAAGATCCGTTTCGTGCAATGTTTGAAATAAAATTTGCCAGTTGGAAAAAACTGAGACGGTTTCTGATTTCAGGGCAACAGGAGGAAAACTCCCTTTATGGAAAGACAATTTAATACTGCTATCTACATATTTGGGGCCAAGCTCCATGATAGCCACCAAATGAGAAGGACATAATTTTTTCGTAATTTCTCGCTGACAAAGCTGAGGGTCATGCCGCCTAATGGTTACAGTCCTGGGAGGTGTTACACGGGGGGGGGGGGGACTGGTGCCAGGTTTGAAGGTAGCAACTCTTCAAAGGGTTGAAGCTTTGCCCTTCTGGATTAACATGCCCCATGCCCCATGCTGCACATAATAATAATAATAATAATTATTATTATTATTATTATTATTATTATTTATTAGATTTGTATGCCGCCCCTCTCCAAAGAAATCCCAAAGAAAGTGTGTGATTTACCTATATGTTAAGTAGTTAAACAACTATGCTCCGTTCGAAAGAAGACAATCAGAAAGTCAAAAAGGAAACCAAAAAAAAGACAGGTGGGTAGAAATAAACACCAAGATTCACATCAGACCAACAATCAATAAACAAGCAATACCCCAATCCAGGAACCAAACACTCAGCCAAACAAGTTAACAATAAAAAAACAACCCAATCAAGAAACTGAGACCATTCCCACCAACGTCGACTGGGCAAGTTATAAGTATGTAAAATTAGAGGACTGCCCCTCTTCTAGGACTGATGGTGTTACCTAGTTGGATCATAAGACGTCTGCAAGTAATTAGCCAAGGTGAGAGAGCATCAAGGACTTCACAGTTCCAGCCTTCTTCTTCCTTCTTCTTCTACTTCTTCCTTCTTCTTCTTCTTCTTCTTCTTCTTCTTCTTCTTCTTCTTCTTCTTCTTCTTCTTCTTCTTCTTCTCCTCTTCTTCTTCTTCTTCTTCCTCCTCCTCCTTCTTCTTTCTTGTTCTTCTTTCTTCTTCTTTCTTGTTCTTCTTTCTTCTTCTTCTTCCTTCTTCTTCTTCTCCCTCCTCCTCCTCCCAAAACCTTCCCCCTTCTAACACTGATGAAGTTACCTAGTTTGGTAACGAAACGTCTGGAATAAAGCAACCAGATTCACCCTCCTCCTCCTTCTCATCTCTCAGTCCTTTCTATCACTGATGATGTTACTTAGTTGGGTAATGAAACATCTGCCAACCCCCCCCCCCAAACCAGCCAAGCTCAAAGAGCACCACGGAACCCACTACATATTATTGCTGCAGGCTGCTCTGTCTTTCATTGTCGTTTTGGAATGTATGTGAGCGCACGCTCCCTGCCAATTGGGGATCAACGTTTCCTACACTTAATGAAGTGAAGTCTGCTCTACGAAGCCAGCCTCCCTAACGATCAACGTGTCCTCAAAAGGACCCCCGACCCGTTTCTCCTGCTCTGAACCAAAGCAGCAAGTTGTTCTGCACCCTCATCCTTTCGCGCAGACAATAGCACCGCGGCACACATCTGTGCCAAATGAATTCATTTACGAAAAAGCAGAGTGCACTATACACACCTGTGTTTATGTGTATGCATATGCATTTATACATACACATATTGCTCTCCTATATCTCCTATACCTTTCTTCTATTCCTATATCTCTTCTTCTATTCTTTCATTGATATGTTCTATTCCTATAACTTCTCTTCTATTCTTTCTTAGATATATTTTATTATGAGTATCTCCTCTATAACTTTCATCATGTATTTTACTATGTGTGTATATAGATAGATAGATAGATAGATAGATAGATAGATAGATAGATAGAGAGATAGAGAGATAGAGAGATAGAGAGATAGAGATAGAGATATACCCACTAAAACCCTCATTGTGTATTGGACAAAATAAATACATAAGTAAATAAAAATAAATAAACAAATAAACATATATAAACAGCATGCTCCCTCTCTCTCTCTCTCCCTCTCTCTCTCTCCCTCTCTCTCTCTCTCTCTCTCTCTCTCTCTCTCTCTCTCTCTCTATATATATATATATATATATATATATATATATATATACATATATACATACGAAATCTACGAAAACAAATATATATATATATATGTTTGTGTGTCTGTATGTACACATATATTTAAAAATATATAAAAGCAAGCATTTCTTCAATGGGGATTTTATACTCTGATGGATGAAAGCTCAGTAATTTTTTAGTTCTTTTAATTAAATTTTAAACGTTCCAGAGATGGTTGATGACTGTTGCCTCTTCATTGATAAGCAAACCTGGAACTCGCATTTTTAGAACAATATGTATGTGTGTATATATATATATGTATACACACACATACACACACCAAACCACACACATATTATACATAGACACATACACACCCTGTCTGCATACAACAACCCTTGGACAGCTGAACCATGGCCTCCCTTTGTATCCGATTCACGGTAACGGCAAAAATTGCTCCCGAGCATGAAAGAGGAGGTGCCAGGCACACCCCAAATAAAGTCTAGACTTCCTTCAGCACCGAGAAGGAAGAGCTTGCCAAAGAGGGTGCCTTTGGAATTTGGAATGGTTAGACACCATTCCCTCCCTCCCCGGCACGCCTAAGATGGGGAGAAAAGGCTCCCAAATCTTTTCTCCGGTCTAGCCATCTCCCCCTCCTCCAATTCCTCCTCCTCCTCCTCCTTTACAATAGTCAAAGAAAGAACCCCCTTAAGAAGGAAGAGGGGATGGGCAGGGAACCCACAGGATTGGGGGGCGGAGGAGAGAGAGAGAGAGAGATGAAAAGCGAAGGAAGGACCAACTAAAGACAGTGCGTGATCTTCCTGGGTTGGTCCAAGGATGGATCTCGGAGGCTGCTGCCTCTTATGAAAGGAGGAATGTGGGGAGGGAAAGAAGGAGTGAGGGATTTCCAGGGAGGGAGGGGGGTTTCCCACAGCAGCCCCCCCCCCTTCTCCATCACAGCCAGGACCACCATGGATGATGGCCAAGGGCTGGGATGGCAGCTTGGGAAGATGGGATGGAACATGTAGGCCCAACAGGGCACCTCGGATCGGTCCTGGCCCCCCTTCCCCTCTCCCAAGGCAATGCTCCCCCCACCCATGCACTGCCCCCAACCCCCCAGAAAAGCTGCAGACTCACCTCCTTGGTGCTAAGATTGCCTTTCACGTATTTGCCCCAACACCATTCCGGCAGCAGCATCAATAGAAGGAGCTGTAGCCTCCGAGCCCCCGGGAGCCTTCGCAGAGGCTGGGACAGCTCCATCCTCAAACGCTCCAGCCCGCTCTCCAACGGCTGGGCTCCCTTCCCTTGCGCGCTCCCGTTTAAAGAGATACGATAAAGAAGAGATCGGTTCCCCCCCCCTCTCCTCACAACCTCCCCTTCCTCAGCCTGACTGGAGACGGAGGCGCTGTGTAGACCTGAAGCGAAACCACCCACCTTCTATTCAGTAATGGGCTGCTGTAATGGGCAGTAAGTTAGAAACATAGAAGATTGACGGCAGAAAAAGACCTCCTGGTCCATCTAGTCTGCCCTTATACTATTTCCTGTATTTTATCTTAGGATGGATCTATGTTTATCCCAGGCAGGTTTAAATTCAGCTCCTGTGGATTTACCAACCACGTCTGCTGGAAGTTTGTTCCAAGCATCTACGACTCTTTCAGTCAAATAATATTTTCTCACGTTGCTTCTGATCTTTCCCTCAACAAACCTCAGATTGGGCCCACTTGTTCTTGTGTTCACTATTAAAAACACTTCCCTCTTGAACCTTATTTCCCTCTTTAACATATTTAAATGTTTCGATCCTATCCCCTCTTTCCCTTCGGTTCTCCAGACTATACAGATGGAGTTCATTAAGTCTTTCCTGATACGTTTTATGCTTAAGACCTTCCACCATTTTTGTAGCCCGTCTTTGGACCCGTTCAAGTTTATACACTATTTATTGAATACTTTTTTAAAAAAAATTGTCCTACCTTCTGATTCTACAACCCAATAAGACCGACACGGACTTTGGAGGATAATCCGAACTGCAGAAAAAACTCCTGCCTTCCATTGAGGACCTGCATCCTGCACGAGTCAAAAAGAGGGCCATGAAAATATTGACTGACCCCTCGCATCCTGGACACAAACTGTTTCAACTTCTACCCTCCAAACGTCGCTAAAGAGCACTGCACACCAAGACAATTAGACACAATTACAGTCCCCCCCCCCGAACGCCATCACTCTGCTAAACAAATAATTCCCTCAACACTGTCACACGATTAATGTTTAATTTTATGGACAGGGGTTTTTGTGGACACTTTGGCCATATTTCATCTGGATTAGTTTTGTGGACAGGTTTTGCATGAGGCCACTGAGATGTTCTAGAATTCCCATTTTTCTAGAGACAGTTTAATACGATCGATAAAATCAAACTATATGCATTGGTTCCCTTCCACCCTTGTTATTCTTTCACTTTCTCAATTATCCAATGCAGAGGTCTTCAAACTTGGCAACTTTAAGACTTGTATACTTCAATATCCATAACTCTCCAGCTTGGGAATTCTGGGAGTTGAAGTCCACAAGTCTTAAAGTTGTCAATTTTGGACACCCCTGCACTAAGCAATGTGGTCTCCTGTTCTTTTGTCTTCTGAGATCTCCCTTTCTTCATAGGACTCTTTATCTAATTCTTAGATGCTTCTAAGAATTATTTTTCTAGCCTGGAAACTTAAGGATAGTTGTGCAACAGTTTGAACAATCTGTTAAGTTTCGTTTCTTTGTGCTGTTATTTATTTAGACGAACATTCGTTTTCCAATCTGTTTACTGTTTCATTGAGCAAGTTTGCTAGTATGGTTTGGGAAGAAACCTTTACCACTTCTCCTTTTGCTGTTTGCCATATTTCTATAGCTATTCCATTAATTGGCTGCTTGGCTGCATAGCTAGAGGTATAGCAAGCAGGAAGAGGGAGATTGTGATCCCCTTATATAGAGCGCTGGTGAGACCACATTTGGAATACTGCGTTCAGTTCTGGAGACCTCACCTACAAAAAGATATTGACAAAATTGAAGGGGTCCAAAGACGGGCTACAAGAATGGTGGAAGGTCTCAAGCATAAAACGTATCAGGAAAGACTTCATGAACTCAATCTGTAGAGTCTGGAGGACAGAAGGAAAAGGGGGGACATGATCGAAACATTTAAATATGTTAAAGGGTTAAATAAGGTTCAGGAGGGAAGTGTTTTTAATAGGAAAGTGAACACAAGAACAAGGGGGCACAATCTGAAGTTAGTTGGGGGAAAGATCAAAGGCAACATGAGAAAATATTATTTCACTGAAAGAGTAGTAGATCCTTGGAACAAACTTCCAGCAGACGTGGTTGGTAAATCCACAGTAACTGAATTTAAACATGCCTGGGATAAACATATATCCATTGTAAGATAAAACACAGGAAATAGTATAAGGGCAGACTAGATGGACCATGAGGTCTTTTTCTGCCGTCAGTCTTCTATGTTTCTATGTTTCTAATTCTGACTTGGTAATGGCCAGCTTATTGATTCTCCTAGTATAAGAAATTCTGGTAAATAATAATATTGATTTATTATTTATTTATTTATTAGATTTCTAATTATGGCGCCCTTCTCGTCAAACTCAGGGTGGCTGACATCAAGAAACGAAAAATACAACATCTAGAAATTTAAATCTAAAACATCCTAAAACCCAGTTTCTTAAAAAACCCAATTTCTTTTTACAAAAATAGTTGCTCACATTCACTCAATCATGCATTATTATTATTATTTATTATTAATTGGATTTGTATGCCGCCCTTCTCTGCAGACTCGGGGCGGCTAACAACAATGATAAAAAACAACATGTAACAATCCAATTTAATAAAACAACTAAAAACCCTTATTATAAAAACCAAACATACACACACACAAACATATCATACATAACTTGTAATGGCCCAGGGGAAGGAATATCCTAACTCCCCCATGCCTGGCGACAAAGGTGGGTCTTGAGTAATTTGCGAAACAAGGAGGGTGGGGGCCGTTCTAATCTCTGGGGGGAGTTGATTCCAGAGGGCCTGGGCCGTCACAGAGAAGGCTCTTCACCTGGGGCCCGCCAAACGACATTGTTTGGTTGACGGGACCCGGAGAAGGCCAACTCTGTGGGACCTTATCGGCTGCTGGGATTCGTGCGGTAGATTTATATTATACTGTATTTATATTTATGCATATAAATTCATTCCTCAGTCGGGGCTAAATGTTAAACTTAAGAGCCCCAAGCCTGTTAGCAGAGGTGGGTGTTTGAAGCCTTATGGAAGGTGGGGTGGGTAGGAGCGGTACGAATCTCTGGAGGGAGTTGATTCCAGAGGGCCGGGGCCACCACAGAGAAGGCTCTTTCCCTAGACCCCCACCAGGCGACATTGTCTAGCTGACGGGACCTGGAGAAGGCCAACTCTGTGGGACCGAACCGGCCGCTGAAATACATGAGGCAGAAGACAGTCCTGTAAGCAATCTGGTCCGATGCCATGTAGGACTTTATAGGTCATAACCAAGACTTTGAATTGCATTCGGAGACCAATCGACAGCCAATGCAGAGGGTTTGAAAAACCTGGGCGTATAAAATAAAAAATGGGTATATAAAATATCTTCTAATACTGTATTTTATAATCAGAGCAAACCCCAATATATATTTGCTCAGTAAGGTTTTAAAAAGTAAAATATAGTGCATACTGGAAATTTTGTAGGAAGGTTGTTTTGTTAAAACCGAATCACTTTTTGGGGAAATTTGTGGTATGGGTATACTGTACTGTGTACATACATACAATGACAATAACGTATTTATTTCAAAATAGATCTACCTCGTGAGCCAACAGTAGCCAGCCAAGCTTCATTTACTAAGTGCCCTTATTATCTGAAGCCATATAAGTGTTATCCAATTCCATTAATGGAGGAAAACTGTGATTAAAAAGATTAACAATTTGATCTCTTCTTATTTAAAAGCGGGGGAAGGACTTCTCATGCAAATGTCTTTTGGATGCTGTAAAATCCATCCCGATAGTCTCTCTAGGTCAGTGTTTCCCAACCTTGGCAACTTGAAGATATCTGGCATTTGCTGGCTGGGGAATTCTGGGAGTTGAAGTCCAGATATCTTCCAGTTGCCAAGGTTGGGAAACACTCTAAGGTCCCTTTCCAGTTCTGTTCTGTTATGTTCTGTTCTAACAAGCAAAGTCAGAACAGAAGCCAGATTCACTTAAGAATTGTATAAACTAAGTTAACAACTGCAGTGAGTCACAACCACCCTAACAAGGAAGGTCATAAAATGGGGCAAAAAGTCATTTGACAACTGTCTGGCTTAGCAAGAGAAATATGCGGTAGGGAAAGCAAGTAGGATGCTTGGCTGCATAGCTAGAGGTATAACAAGCAGGAAGAGGGAGATTATGATCCCACTATATAGAATGCTGGTGAGACCACATTTGGAATACTGTGTTCAGTTCTGGAGACCTCACCTACAAAAAGATATTGACAAAATTGAACGGGTCCAAAGACGGGCTACAAGAATGGTGGAAGGTCTTAAGCATAAAACGTATCAGGAAAGACTTAATGAACTCAATCTGTATAGTCTGGAGGACAGAAGGAAAAGGGGGGACATGATCGAAACATTTAAATATATTAAAGGGTTAAATAAGGTCCAGGAGGGAAGTGTTTTTAATAGGAAAGTGAACACAAGAACAAGGGGACACAATCTGAAGTTAGTTGGGGGAAAGATCAAAAGCAACATGAGAAAATATTATTTTACTGAAAGAGTAGTAGATCCTTGGAACAAACTTCCAGCAGATGTGGTAGATAAATCCACAGTAACTGAATTTAAACATGCCTGGGATAAACATATATCCATCCTAAGATAAAATACAGAAAATAGTATTAGGGCAGACTAGATGGACCATGAGGTCTTTTTCTGCCGTCAGACTTCTATGTTTCTATGTTTCTATGCTTGTAAATTTAGGACTATTGGTCTCTGAGAAGAACCTGCACAAACTCTGCATCGTTATTTGTCCAAGATTGATTGATTGATTGATTGATTTAATTATTTAATTATTTATTTGACTTGTATGCCGCCCCTCTCCATAGACTCGGGGCGGCTAACAACAGTGGTAAAAACAACATGCGACAATCCAATACTAAAACAGCTAAAAACCCTTATTTTAAAACCAATCATACCTACAAACATACCATACATAAATTGTAGAAGCCTAGGGGGAAAGAATATCTCAGTTCCCCCATGCCTGACGACACAGGTGGGTTTTAAGGAGCTTACGAAAGTCAAGAAGGGTGTGGGCTATTCTAATCTCTGGGGGGAGTTGGTTCCAGAGGGCCGGGGCCGCCACAGAGAAGGCTCTTCCCCTGGGTCCCGCCAAACGACATTGTTTAGTTGATGGGACCGGAGAAGGCCCACTCTGTGGGAACTAACTGGTCGCTGGGATTCGTGCGGCAGAAGGCGGTCCCGGAGATAATCTGGTCTGGTACCATGAAGGGCTTTATAGGTCATAACCAACACTTTGAATTGTGACCGGAAACTGATCGGCAACCAATGCAGACTGCGGAGTGTTGGTGTAACATGGGCATATTTAGGGAAGCCCATGATTGCTCTCGCAGCTGCATTCTGCACGATCTGAAGTTTCCGAACACTTTTCAAAGGTAGCCCCATGTAGAGAGCGTTACAGTAGTCGAGCCTCGAGGTGATGAGGGCATGAGTGACTGTGAGCAGTGAGTCCCAGTCCAAATAGGGCCGCAACTGGTGCACCAGGCGGACCTGGGAAAACGCCCCCCTCGCCACAGCTGAAAGGTGTTTCTCTAATGTGAGCTGTGGATCGAGGAGGACGCCCAAGTTGCGAACCCTCTCTGAGGGGTTTAGTAATTCACCCCCCCCAGGGTAATGGATGGACAGATGGAATATACCCTGCTGAAAAAAATAAAGGGAACATTTAAACAACACATGACTCCAAGTAAATCAAATTTCTGTGAAATCCAACTGTCCACTTAGGAAGCAACACTGATTGACAATCAATTTTACCTGCTGTTGTGCACATTCAACTTTGTACAGAATAAAATGTTCAATGAGAATGTGTCATTCATTCAGATCTAGGATGTGTTCTTTGAGTGTTCCCTTTATTTTTTTGAGCAATGTACATCGGGGGCCACTGTTTGACTTCCGCACCAACGGCCCAAATCACAGCTTCTGCCATTATCCCCTGTCCCTCCTCGGTGACTGTAAAAGAAAATCTAAAACAGAAACTTCAGCTAAGTTCACTTCCCCCTTACCTACTATATAAGCAGAGCGCGATGTGCATTTTAAACGTTCGCACATATGGCAGGAAAAGTTATTTTAGCTTCTACTCGGTTGAAGCTCAGCTTGCTGTATTAGTGGAGAACCCGAGGCATAAGGAGAAAACAGGTAGGGCTTCTTGTTACTTCTTGGAAATTATTATATTTTTTTTAAAGGTAGGTTGGACTTCTTTAGGCTTGTGGATTAAATATTTGCAAAAGGCTGCAAGTGGCCCCTTGTCTGTCTAGAGCAGTGTTTCCCAACCTTGGCAACTTGAAGATATTTGGACTTCAACTTCCAGAATTCTGGTCTAGAAGAGCTTGTGCACCATGGTTGACATTTGTGTGTAGACAAATTATAGACAAATTTTCTAAGTTTGCAGTCCTGAGTCTCTTATATTGCTGGTTTGAAAATGAAACATTTGCCTAATTTCTAATTTTATCATCTGCATCCAGCGATGCAGTCAGGTATGCAGAACCGGTAGAAAAAAAATTATTTATTTTTCTTCTTTTTCCCCCATTCTGGGCTGTGGGCATAGCTCCCTCTAAGCTGAGCAGTGAGCAATCGCTCACTTAAAAATCATCATCAACTCAGAGTTTTCCAAACCTGCCCAGAAGCCGAGAGGGAAAGAGTGAGAGGGAAGGAGAGAGAGGGAAGAGAGAGAAACAGATAGAAAAAAGAGAGGAAGGAAAAGAGAAAGAAAAAGAATGGGAGTAAGGAAGAGAGAAGAAAATCAAAATCTAGTTTGAAACTAGCTCAACTATTTAAGTGGCATTTTGATATTGATAGAGTTGCCCTATTATGAGCTCACTGTTATAGACACACAGTACAGTATTTTATTTTGAAATTCTCTGAGGCAAAACAGGATGGGTTTTTTATTTGTTTGTTTGTTTATTTATTAATTAATTAATTTATTATTTCTGTGCCGCCCAGTCCCGAAGGGACTGCCGCTCAGACACTATACTTTTCCGCCCACCCCCCCAAAAAATTAGAGGGAACACTGGCTGTGGGTATGTTTTTCCTATCGCAGTAAATGAGATTGAATTTTAGAATCCATAATTTGGATAATTTTAGAAGAGCTGTGCCTGACTGTGTACATACACATACAGTTTATATAGTAGATAATGTATATTTTTGTGTGCCTGTGTGTAATATGTACGTACACATACGGCATATATACATAGAATTAAACAGTATAATTTGGGTGTTCAGTAATAGTAAATAGATAGGGAAATTGTATCTCTTTGAGGCCAGGCACCCTAACCGAAACCTTTGGCATGAGTGACGTCAAATCGGCCACTGTTAGGTCAGTCACGTGATTTTTAAGTCACCCCCAGCCACATGATTTTCAAGCCACTCCCACCTGGTCACATGGCCAGCAAGCCACACCCACAAAATAAACCACACCCACAGTGCGGTAGTAAAAAATTTGCAGCCCTTAACTGGTGCACCAGTAGGTGGGTAGCTAGATAGGAAGAAGGAAGGGAGGGAGGGAGGGGGGGAGGAAGGAAGGCCAAGGTGGCTCTCCAAAAACCTCTATGGCTGTCAATCAATGGAACAGCTGGATTTCAGAAGTTGTGGAAACTTCAACACTGGAAGCTTTCAAGGACAGACTGGCCTGCCATCTATCAGAAATGATGTAGGCAGGGTCTCCTGTTGGGTTGCGGGTTGGGCTAGATGACCTACAAGGTCCTTTCCAACTCTCTTAATCTGTATCGGTACCTATCTGTGTTTCTCAACTTCAACCATTTTAAGACGCGCGGACTTCAATTCCCAGAATCCCCCCAGCCAGCATAGTGTACCTGGCTGGGCATTCTGGAGTTGAAGTCCACGCATCTTAAAACTGATTTGAGTTCAAGAATAGAGTCCTAGAGCTACAAAAGTCTTGTGCGCTGTGCCGAAACGGTAGAGACAGGCTGACGGCGCAGCGAGGAGAGAGCGAGACCTCACGCAGGCATCCAGAAAATTGCATTTGCCACTTGTGCACCGCACAGCGTCAATTGCCATATGCGGAAAGCAAGCGGGCAGATGGTGTGGCTTTTTTTCCTCTTCCATGTGGAGTAACAAAAGAAGTTAATTAATTACAGAAACTACAGCCCACATGGGAAAGAGTTTTGCTGCAACCAAGGTGGGATTGGTTTCAGAAGAGGGGGTCCAGGATCAAACCCTAATTTATTTCAATGCATATCATTTCCCTCTCCCCAAATAAAAAGAATTGACATCAATATTGACATCAAAAATTGACATCAAAAATTGACAAAATTGAAGGGGTTCAAAGACGGGCTACAAGAATGGTGGATGGTCTTAAGCATAAAACGTATCAGGAAAGACTTCATGAACTCAATCTGTATAGTCTGGAGGACAGAAGGAAAAGGGGGGACATGATCGAAACATTTAAATATGTTAAAGGGTTAAATAAGGTCCAGGAGGGAAGTGTTTTTAATAGGAAAGTGAACACAAGAACAAGGGGACACAATCTGAAATTAGTTGGGGGAAAGATCAAAAGCAACATGAGAAAATATTATTTGACTGAAAGAGTAGTAGATCCTTGGAACAAACTTCCAGCAGACGTGGTTGGTAAATCCACAGTCACTGAATTTAAACATGCCTGGGATAAACATATGTCCATTGTAAGATAAAATACAGGAAATAGTATAAGGGCAGACTAGATGGACCATGAGGTCTTTTTCTGCCGTCAGTCTTCTATGTTTCTATATCAATCTATCCACAGAATTAAAAGCATTCTTTGACCACCGTTAGAAATTATTATATTCAGGCGTCCTTGCTTTTTTTTAAATTTGGGGTATCCAGGGTTTTCAGTCCATGTGATGTATAAATATGCATGTTTTATACGCTTTGCGAGATTGCAGGTGGAGTGGAAAACCAGCAATCTGTTTAATGCTTTCCCCGGTTTTTTCCTACTGATTACCACCCACTCAGGTACTCACCACCTGAATGGTTTTCCTTATGTTTGAATTCTAGCCAGAAAAAAGAAGAAGTAAAACCGGTGAAAATAATTAGGAAGTGAGAAGCTAAGAAGAGGAAAATTAAGATTACACTTCCCGTAATTTGCTCAGATTTCTTTTCTGGGTTGTTGTTGGGTGTTTTTTTTTTTTGTAATAAGTATTTTTATTTATTTTATAGTATATATAAATTCCAACTTCAATTGGACAGTGCGTTGACTGGGTACAAATCCTTTTAGAAAGTAATATTCAAAATGTTTACAGCAGTATTCGTCACATTTATATCTATATCATCTCCCTCTATTAATACCAATAATAATCAGAGCCTTCTCTGTGGCGGCCACGACACGCTGGAACCAACTCCCCCCGGAGATTAGAACTGCCCCCACCCTCCCTGTCTTTCGTAAACTACAAGACTCATTTATACCGCCAGGCATGGGGGAGTTGAGATAGCTCTTCCCCCTAGGCCATTACAAGTTATGCATAGTATGTTTGTGTGTATGTTTGGTTTTATAATAGGGGTTTTTAGTTGTTTTTTATTATTGGATTGTACATGTTGTGTTTATTATTATTGTTAGCCGCCCCGAGTCTGCGGAGAGGGGCGGCATACAAATCCAATAAATTATTATTATTATTATTATTATTATTATTATTATTATTATTATTATTATTATTAGTTTAACCACTTTAACGTATCTTCCTTGTATATCTGATCCTTTTACATATTTCCCTGTTTCTAGTTCCTGTTTTTGTCAGCTAGCCATTGACAAAACAAGTCTCAAGTCAAAAAATATTCCCTTTTTCCCCCTTTTCCTTCATTGTAAGTGTTAGCTTGTCCATTTTGCTCAAATTTCTATTTGCAGCCAATAGGGGGCAGCCTATATAGACAGCCTACATCGTCCTTGTCTTACGACCCCAACGGTGCCTTAAATTTCTATTGTAGAGCGAGACATTTGTTAAGTGAGTTTTTATGGACCTCAGGAGTTTCTAATCTTATATGATCTGCAGGTAGTCCTCTATTTATGACCACAACTGCGGCCAAAAGTTCTGTTGCTAGACGAGGCATTTGTTTAAGTGAATATTGGCAAAGTTTTATCCACTTTTCTCATCACAATTGCTTTGCAACTGTGAATGGAAGCTAGGGAAAATAATGCAGGTTACTCAAAATAGGTCTGGAATTGGATGGCTTTAAATTAATTATTTTTTTTAACAAAAATTATAATAGTTAGTAGAAATTGCAAATTAAAAAAAGCTTCACTTTCTGTTGGGTCACTACCGTTCTTTTAAAAAATACCATGGCCTAATTGGCACACTTAAAAATGTTTTTTTTTTAAAGGTTAATTTTGTTTGTTTGTGTTTTGGTTCCAGGTATCTTGCATTAATTCAGAAGGATGGGAGTTGAAAAATCCCGTTCAGCCCTGGTTCAAATGAACTTCATATATTTTTCCCTGGTTTTACTTCTCTTTAACCCCCCGGGAGGTAACCGCTTACGGCTTCCGAAATTGCATCCAAGCCATGAAGAATCCTTTGTATTTCAAATGCATGCAACGTTTCCTAAATAATATCTCCGGTATCGTAGACGACCTCCCTGATAACGCCGAAGTGGTCAACGCATCCCATAACGCCATTAAAGTCTTACCTTCTGGGAGCTTCCGTCACCTTCCCCGCTTGAAGATCCTGCAGTTGAGCTATAACAAAATGGAGAACATCGAAGGTGGCGCCTTCGAGAACCTCGGGGCCTTGAAGGAACTCAATCTCTCCTGTAACTACCTCGCAACTCTTCCCAAAGACGTTTTCTCCGGCTTGGGAAACCTCACCCTCCTTCTCCTGCACAATAATCACTTGAAGGTGCTTCAACGCGAGGCCTTTAGTCCGCTACTAAGCCTCCTGGATTTGCAACTGCAGTTCAATGATTTGAATAGCTTTGACGTCGTGGTCCAGAGCGTAGAGAAATTAAACAGGCTGAAGTATCTCAACCTTTGCAACAATAATCTGAGTTCCCTTCAGCTGGCAGTGAGATTTCCTCCTTCCTTGTATAATCTTAAACTCTGCAACAATTCCCTTCGTAGGATCGAGGGCCCTGGGCCGAGATTCCTGGGGAACGTAACGGTCCTGGATCTCTCTTACAACAAGTTCTCCAATGCCTCTTCTTTTGCCAACGTGAGCCTTCAAAGACTCCAAAGGTTAAAGTTGGAGGGGAACAACATCAATGTTCTCCAGCTCTTGGATATTTCTAACCTGAAGCCTCGCAGCTTGGATTACTCGGGATTGCGCTTAAATAAAGTTTCGCTACTGACCAAGGTGTGCCAGCGTCTTGGGACATCCAGACGTCCCTTCAGCCTCCACCTGCAGAGCAACAACCTGAAGAACGTGAGCAAACACGCTTTCCTAGCGTGTCCTCCTATCCAGCTCCTGGACCTTTCGAGGAATCGCCTCCGGTCGGTGGGCTGCGTGAGGCAAATGTTGAGCACCACCACGCAGCACCGTTTGAGTAATTTGCTGGTGGAACACAATGTGTTGAAACGCCTGCGAAGTTGCCCTAACACGGCCCCCTTCGAAGAGCTGACGTCCATTTCTTTCCGCTTCAACCGCATCCTCTGGATCGGCAATTCGGCTTTCCACTACGCCCCGAATTTGACCAGCCTCCACTTGAACATCAACAGCATCGCCTTCCTGCATGGCAAGGCCCTCAAGGGTTTGACGCAACTCAGAGAGCTGCATTTGGATAACAACCTTCTGACCGACATCTACAACAACAGCTTTAGTGACCTGAGCAATCTCCAAACACTCAATCTCAGAAATAACCACGTTTCGGTCCTCTTCCCTGGCACCTTCAAGAGTCTCGGGAAGCTGTCTATTTTAGATCTCGGAGGAAACAATATTCACAGGCTGACCAACGGGTCTTTCGAAGGGCTGAGGAATCTCACCAAACTCTACCTGGATAACAACAACATCCACTACATTCGCCCTAATTTCTTCCATCCAATCGAGAGGACTCTCCAAGTGCTGGACCTGATGGGGAATCAGATATACTTCATCAGCAAGAATCAACTCAAGGAACCGCCCTTTCTGAATCTGGGCAGGGTCTACGATCTCAAGCTTCAATCTCAGCGTCCTCATGGTTTGAGGGTCATCCCCTCAATGTTCCTCAAGGGCCTGACCTCGTTGCGCAATCTCTACCTGTCGGAGAACAAAATTCTATCTATCGCCCCGGATGTCTTTGATGACTTAAGACAGCTGGAATATCTAACCTTGGCTGACACCAGCAACGGCATGGGGAATTTCCCCCCTGGTATCTTCAAGAACCTGAAGAACTTGACAACTCTCGACCTGGAGAATGCCGGGTTTCGCACATTGACCCTCGAGGTCTTTGGCAACCTTAGCAACCTGCGTTACTTTATGTTGGGGAAGAACGAGCTACGGACGTTCAACAGCAGCGTAGCTGAGGCTCTCCCGTCGCTAAGCTACCTTGACCTCCGCAAGTGCCCTCTGGCTTGTAACTGCAATAATATTTGGTTCCGGAATTGGCTGAGCAATAGTTTGGTGCAAGTGGTCTACCTCTACAATTATACTTGCAATTCTGGACATCAGTCTAGTTATGTTTACAGCTTTGATACCCATGTCTGCTTCCAGGATATTGGGCTGTATCTGTTCTCCGCAACCTTCCCAGTTTTGCTGTTGTTCATGTTGCTGCCTTTCCTCTACCACCGCAGCTACTGGCACCTCCGGTATCACCTCTACATCTTGCGCGCTTGGGTCAACGATCACTGGAGGCGGGGCAAAGACGAGTATTACAAGTTCGACGCCTTCGTCTCCTACAACTCGGGCGACGAGAGCTGGGTGCTGGAACAACTGGTGCCCAGTCTAGAGAAAGCAGGCGCGCCAACCTTCCGGCTTTGCCTCCATCATCGAGATTTCCAACCCGGGAGATACGTAATTGACAATATAGTAGACAGCATCCACAATAGCCGGCACACTATTTGTATCATCAGCCGGAGGTATCTGCAGAGCGAATGGTGCTCCATGGAGATCCAGCTGGCCAGCTATCGGCTTTTCGACGAGTTGAAAGACGTCCTTATTCCCGTTATCCTCGAAGCCATCCCCGAGAGGGAGTTGTCGGTCTACCATCGGATGCGGAAAGTGATGCTGAAGAAGACATACATCGAGTGGTCCCCGGATCCCAACGCTCAGAGGTTGTTCTGGGCTAAGTTGAGGATGGCTCTGAAGACCGGTAACTCTGAGGACCAAGAGGAGAAAATGACCGACTGGTCTGACCAAGAAGACTCAGAGGAGGCGAGCTTGTTGCAAGCCTGATCCCATTTGAGGTGTCACAGCAGGTAGAGTGCTATACTGCAGGCCACTAAAGCTGACTGCTAGATCTACAGATCAGCGGTTCAAATCTCATCGCCGGCTCAAGGTTGACTCAGCCTTCCATCCTTCCGAGGTGGGTCAAATGAGGACCCGGATTGTGGGGGCAACAGGCTGGCTCTGTTAAAAAGTGCTATTGCTAACATGTTGTAAGCCGCCCTGAGTCCAAGGAGAAGGGCAGCATTTAAAAAAAAAACCGAACAAATAAAATAAATAAAAATCGAACAAATTTGAACATGCAGGAGAATGGAGGAGTGTTGGGATATTGAAGTGTTATAAGGCGGCCTCTTTCCATACACTTCATGTGTGAAGATGATCATGCACTGAATATGTGGCAAACATATAAAAATATGTAATTAGACCCAAACTGGTTGGATCAGAACTTTTTAAAAATTGTTTTGTAATATCATTAACATTATAGCTTCATTTCTCATTGAGTTTAGGTAATTTTAAATTCATTTTCATTGTGTAGTTCCTACAGGGTTAAAGGGCCTGGTGACCAATGGCCACACAAAACATGATGCCTTCACATATTATGTGATGCGAATTTACCCAATCACGGCTAAATGTGATTATCTTGGTTCACATAGAATAGAATAGAATTGTGATTGGACACACATTCAGGTCATCTGCCAATTGCTGATCTCCTTCAGCTTGGGAAGGTGGTTTGCTGTAACAGGTGATGTTTTTGAGAGTTTTCCACATGTTTGCTGGTTCATTTGTTGAGAATTGATTCTTTAGCTTTTCAGAGTACAGTGATCCCCCGGTTATTGCGTCCCCAACCATTGCGAACAGGGTAATTTGCGAATTTTGAACCCGGAAGTCAAAATACCATCTACGCATGCGTGCCCTTTTTTCTATGGGCACGCATGCGTAGATGGCGCCCGGCAGATCAGCTGCTGGGCGACTTCCCTGGGTCTTCCCCCTCTTGCTGGCATCAGCGAGGAGTTTCCCTACCGCCCACGCAAACTCCTCGCTGCCGCTCGCCCGCCCTTCACCCGCCCACGCCGTTCGCTCCCCCTCTTGCTGGCGGGAGGGCGAGAAGCCCTCCCCAGCACCCGCTTGCCCGCCCTTCGCCGCTCGCCCGCCCTTCGCCCTGGCCGCTTCTTCCCAGCGGAGAAATTCCAGCCCCCACCTGGTCCCGCCCGATCCTCCTCCCTGAGGCAGCTCGCCCTCCCATGGCCGCTTCCTCCACCCTCCATCGCAAGCCCTCGCCACCGCAGCCAACGCGCGCTGCGATCTTCAAGCCCGGCTCCTTTCGGCCCAGCATCCCGGGCTAAGCAGCTGCCTTCCGTGACTGAGCCTGGCTCGCCCGGAAGATCGTAGCGCACGTTGGCTGCGCTGGCGAGGGAAGCCAAGCAGGCGCGCCGTTCTCCGCTGACTCCTAAAGCGGGGAAGTTCGCCAGGAGTCAGCGGAGAACGGCGCAACTGTTTTAAAACGATCGGAGCTTTCCAATGAGTCCCGAAGACAAACGGCAAATTTCCGCGTTTGTCTTCGGGACTCATTGGAAAGCCGCGCGGGTGTTTTAAAACATCCCCGCCGACATGGGGGGCTTGCTAGCACCCCCCCAAACCCGGGTTGGGGGTTCGGGGGGGTGCTAGCGAGCCCCCCATGTCGGCGGCCGCGCCGCCCCCCAATCTTCGGCTCCTCGCTAGCGCTGCGGAAGTTAAAAACACCATCTGCACATGCACAGATGGTGTTTTTACTTCCGCAGCGCTACTTCGCGAAAACCCGCTCGTTGCGGGGGGTCCTGGAACGGAACCCTCGCAACGAGCGGGGGATCACTGTAGTTCCTTTTTGCTGCTCTGATCTCCCTTGTTAATATATTTCTGGCCTGATTGTACAGCATTCTATCACCTTTCCTGTAGGCTTCCTCTTTGGAATGACGTAACTGCTTGAGTTTGGATGTGAACCAAGGTTTATTGTTACTGCATATTTGCAAGTTCCTGGTTGGTACACATAGGTCTTCACAGAAGCTGACATATGATGTTACAGTATCTGTGAGTTCATCTAGATCTGCAGAGGTGTCTTTAAAAATATTCCAGTCTGTGCAGTCAAAGCAAGCCTGTAGCTTGAGATACATAGCTATCTCAACTCCATTTAAGGCTAGTCTAACATGGTAGGAAATTATTGGACTACTCTATGATATGAAATGATTGGACTGCTTTAGTTTGATCATTATATACTATGCAGTGATCAAATTAAAATAGTGCAATCACTTTTATTAGTATAAGCTTCCATAGTGAAATGTGGAGAATCAGCATACAAGATTTTAGTGGTTTAGCAATTTCGTATGCCAACTTCAAAAAATGAAAAGTAGTGCAAATGGGATAATTCAGTTTCATTTCCATACATTTGGGAGAAGGACTAGAATGTATCTCTCTGAGCGAAATTGCACATCCAGGTAAACGCATGGCAATGGCTACAAACACTTTGTAGAGGTATCCTTGACTTAAAGCTATTTGTTTAGTGACTGCTCAAAGTTACATTGGTTAATTAACATCCAAGAAATAAATCGGAGGCTGCCAATTGGCACTGAAGAGTTACTTACAACTGGTCCTCACACTTACAACTGAACCAGTTGTTATCAACATACAGGTGCTTGGTAATCTTCTGGTAAGCAAAATTAAAATGCGGGAATTGCATTCACTTAACAAATGCACATGTGATTCACTTCACAGCCAGGGCAAAGAGGTTACACAATAGGGTAGGACTTACTTAACACCCAGCTTGCTTAAGAACAGAAATTCTGCTCTCAGCTGTGGTCATAAGTCAAAGACTACCAGCATTACTCTACTAAAGAGGCCTCAAGTTAACTTGTCCTGGTTTAGGGTCTCAAGCTAGAGTGGTGGGGTTGGACTAGATCAGTGTTTTTCAACCAGTGTGCCGTGGCACACTAGTGTGCCGCGAGACATGGTCAGGTGTGCCGCAAAGCTCAGCAAGAGAGAGAAAGAGAGAGAAAGAAAGAAAGCAAGAGAGAGAGAGAAAGAGAGGGAGGGAAGGAGGGAGAGAGAAAGAGAGCAAAAAAGAGAGGAAGGAAGGGAGAAAGAAATAGGGATGGAGAGAGGGAGAGAAAGAGGGAGAGAAATAGAGCGAAAGGGAGGAAGAGAGAGAATTTTTTTGTCCAACTTTTTTTAGCCCCCCACATTCCTCCCCCCCGCTCAATGTGTCCCATGATTTTGTATATGTAAAAAATGTGCCGTAGCTCAAAAAAGTTTGAAAATCACTGGACTAGATGACCTAAGAGGTCCCTTCCAACCAACGGTGGGTTTCACACTGTTACTACCAGCTCGCCGCATGAACCGGGCGCATACATGCACAAAGCAAGCATGCACGTGCGCGTAGCTGTCTTCCACACACTCACTTTGCTCGTTTGCACACCTTCCGCGCATACGCGTAGAGATGGCATAGAGTGGAGCGGGGCTTGGGAACGGACCCAATTGACTGAATGTCATAATCCATAATCCTTTTCCTGAAGGGACCCTTTGGAAGCACTTCCTCCAGCATCCTTCATCAGTGGAAGCCAATTTAGAGATCCTTACAAGGAAATCTATGGTACTAGCTCCCCAGAGTGTCTGTCCAAATTTGCATTCCTTTTTGGGATTCATCTGCGGAAGACGCGTGTAATCGTTTGCAAGTGACATCTCCTCTCTAACCACCCGTGACCTCCAAAGGCAGGGTAGTCCATTTCCAATTTCCTTCACCATGAAAATCGGTTCCGCTAATGGGAATGGCTACAGTGGTACGATATAATGCGCTCGGTTATTGCAATTTCCTCTGTTTATTTAGACAAGAATTCCGCGCCGATTCTTCCCCGAGCAATTCCCACGCCTCTCTAAACTTATTGCTGCAGTGGTTTACCCATCCAGCATTGTTAACGGAGAAATAATCTGTTCAAGTATTCTCCTGGTAGTAAGGAGGCGAGGAGAAAAATTTATATATGTGTACATGATGAATTAAGAGTGCGATGCTGGCATACCGAGCGGGAACAGCAAGAGGAGGAACAATCCAGGCAGAATCTTTTGGGATGGATGCATGAATAGCCTCAAGATCCCATCGTTCGTGGGGAAAAAATAGACAAGGGGAAAATATCAGGTATCTCCACTAGCATGGGAAGCCTTTGACTTACAACAGTTCATTTAATGACTGTCCAAAGTTATAACGGCACTGAGAAACATGACTTATAGCCATTTTTCATACTTTGTGGATATTGTAACAACCCCAAGGTTACATAATCAAAAGTTACTTGGCAACTGAACACTTACTTGTAGTGTTCAGGGGATTATGCAACAGGAATTTTGGGCTCAATTGTGGTCGTAAACCAAGGACTACCTGCACCAGGTCACCATATGGAAGTTGGGAGGGTTATAAAAAAAATGTCAAATTAATAATAAAATAAAAGCTTTGCAGGCCACTTCCTATTTTGCTCTGTCAGCAGTTTCTTCCCCCAAGCCGCCCCGAGTCTGCGGAGAGGGGCGGCATACAAATCCAATAAATTATTATTATTATTATTATTATTATTATTATTATCATTGCTCAATTAATTTTTCCTTGCTTCTTAAGAAGTAAATATTAAATTGTGCAAATGCAAATGTTTTTATAACACTTCTTGCAACCTGCAATCTTTGCCACCACCACCCATATCATGAACAATGTTGCCGATCTAACCTTGTAGAAGTCAACACCACCGCACATCCCATAATTGGAAAAGAGACCAAATGCATCAAAGAGCTTCAGAACAACAGTCCAAATCAAAGCCTATCAGGTATCTTTGTGATATGGCGATGTAGATGTATTCCTGCCCTATTTAAAAAAATCACTTGGATTGTTTCCCTCCCTTCAAAAAACAGCAAGAGGACAGCATTGTGTTTCTTCGAATGTAATTTAATGATGTGATTTTGTGCCTCCTCGTACACAATGGAAAGAGAAGCAAGCTTTATCTTCTTTTGTAAAGCCATTGCCCCATGAATCTAATCCTGTGAGTGGCCTGAACAAAGTGAGCTTTAAAAAAAATAATAATCACAGAGCCAAATGATCGAGAGAGATGCAATTATAGGTCCAATGGGGCTAATGCTCGTTCCAATTCTCGATTTTCTTTCTCTAACAATGCAGGTTTTCAGTACAACTTCATTCTCGGGAAGGCCCAGGGCTCAGGACTGGATTGGCCCCAGAGGAAGCCCTGTAAAGGGCAGAGGGGAGAATCCTCCTTCTCCAAAGCTTCCGAAGGCGGGAAATAAGACATGGGCAGCTGCTGCAAAAGTTGCAGCTGTTGTGTGTTTCCCAAAGGAAGGAGCCTCTCCAGACCACGAACCTGGTTCCCGGCTCTGGAAACTCCTTTTTCTCTAAAACTCTGCCCCCAGAAGTGGTAATTGTGTGAGGTTCTCCTGTGCTCGGCAGAGACTTTTGGGTAGTAGCCTCTAGGACTTCCTGGCGTAGAGAGTCCGCCGGTCAGCTGAGGGTGCCTGCTGGGCACAGAGACGTCCTGCTGGAAACACTGCCTGTAGAAGGAATGGGGCTGTTGGGAGATGACACGGAGCTGGTAAAATTCCTCCGGCTGCCCTAGTTCCGAGTTCAGATCTCTGGAAGGCAGGGGCAGGTGACCAAAGGACGGATGGGCCAGGGCTTGGGAGACTGGGCGCTTGGCTTCCTTACTGGGCAGCTTAGGACTCCAGATGCTTTTTAAGACGTCGAAAGAAGTCTGGGATTCTGGGGCGACTCTCTCTATGGCTGTGAGTCCTAAATCTAGAATCTGAGGAGTGCGCGGCTCCTGTGAAGGATGCGAGGTGTACACTGGAGTCGACTCTGCCTCCCATAGAGTCCGCCGATCTGGGCTCGGTTTGTAGGCAAAAGGATACGGCTGCGGACCAGCCGAAAGGAAAGTGACGGGGCTTTTGCTAAGGCCAGCTGATCCAAAGGAATCTCGGGTGGAAAGAGGCTGGCAAAGTTGTTGGTGCCTTTTGGAGGTGGCCATTTTTCTCTGGGGGCCTCTCTTTTGGCCTTCGGACCTCTGCTGCCTGCCTCTGGATTGCCCCCAGTGCCGAGCGGTTCTGACTGCTGGTGGAGTGCCTTGTTCCTCTGGGAGAGCGAAGGGGCTCCTGGCTGAATCCACACTCTCTGAAGATGCTGAGAGGAGAAAGCGAGGCGGAGATGCTGTTAGAAAGGAGCTATGTGCGCTGTGGACTTCTGGCTTGGCAAACAGCTCAAAATCTCCTCTTCGGGAAAGTCGGTCATCTGCCTGTGTGGAGAAAGAATCAGAATAGTCAAAAGTAAACAGTACACAGTGGCATAGCAATAGTTCTTAGACCAGTGATGGCGAACCTATGGCACGGGTGCCACAGGTGGCACGCGGAGCCATATCTGCTGGCACATGAGCTGTTGCCTAGCTCAGCTCAAGGTGCATGTGTATTATTATTATTATTATTATTATTATTATTATTATTATTATTAGATTTGTATGCCGCCCCTCTCCGAAGACTCGGGGCGGCTCACAACAATAGTAAAAACAATGTCAAAGAACAAATCTAATATTAAAAAGAAACACATATAAATGTATGCTAGCCAGTTGATTTTTGGCTTGCACAGAGATTCCGGGAGGGTGTTTTTGGCTTCCAGAGAGCCTCCAAGGGGATGGTGGGAAGCAGTTTTACCCTCCCCGAGCTCCAGGGAAGCCTTTCAAGCCTGGGGAGTGCAAAACACGAGCCTACTGGGCCCACTAGAAGTTGGGAAACAGACCGTTTCTGGCCTCCAGGGGGCAGGAGGAAGCTGTTTTTGCCCTCTCCGAGCATTGAATTATGGGTGGGGGCACTCGTGCAAGTACAATAGTGCACGCCCACGCTCTTTCGGCACCCGAGGAAAAAATGGTTTGCCATCACTGTCTTAGACTTACATACGCTCCATAGTGCTTTGCAGCCCTATTGCCCCCAATAATCTGGGTCCTCATTTTACCAGCCGTGCAGGGAAGGAAGGAGGGAGGGAATGGCTGAGTCGATCTTGAGCTGCTAGGAATCGAACTGCTGGCAGCCAGCAGAATAAGCCTGTAATACTGCATTCTAACCACTGCGCCACCATGGCACATATCAAGGCGGGAGAGGGGTCTCCGAATCTGCCAACTTTAAGACTTGTGGACTTCAATTCCCAGATTCGCCAGCCAGCATCCTTTACCTTCCATGGTGTATTTGGAGTATTGCCACGTTACCTGGAATTCTGGGAGCTGTTTAGCAAAACCAGAGAAGCCCAAAACCAGAGAAGCCCTACAACTGAGGAACCGACAAATCTGGGCAATGAGGTTTGCTCTGAGCACTGCCTTCCATTGAGGACCTATATACTGCACGAGTCAAAAAGAGGGCAGGGAAAATATTTACTGACCCCTCACATCCTGGACAGAAACTATTTCAACTCCTACCCTCAAAACGTCGCTACAGAGCACTGCACACCAAGACAACAAGACACAAGAACAGTTTTTTCCCCGAACGCCATCACTCTACTAAACAAATAATTCCCTCAACACTGTCAGACTTTCTACTAAATCTGCACTTCTATTCTACTAGTTTTTCTCATCATTCCTTTCACCCATTTCCTCCCATGTTGACTGTATGACTGTAACTTGTTGCTTATATCCTAAGATTTTTATTAATATTGCTTCCTCATTGCTTTTTTGACCCCTATGACAATCATTAAGTGTTGTACCACATGATTCTTGACAAATGTATATTTTATTTTATGTATGCTCAGAGCATATGCATCAAGACAAATTCCTTGTGTGTCCAATCACACTTGGCCAATAAAAATTCTATAATTCTATAATACAAAAATGCCATTAATATAGCAAATAAGTGTTACTCTATAGTACTTTTAAGTACTTCCTGAGCGGTTTACAATGTCAGCCTTTTGCCCCCCAGCAATACGAGTCCTCGGTTTACTGACCTTGGAAGGACAGAAGGTCGAGTCAACCTTGAGTTGGTCACGATCGAACTCCTGGCTGTGGGCAGAGTTTGTCTGAATGCTGCATTCTAATCCCTGCACCACCAGGGCTGAGATTAGGCATTTTACAGGGTCTCAGCTTTATGCCAACATAAGAAAGGGGTAGGTAGCACTTTAAAATCCAGAATGGAGAAATGGCCTTGGAGTTCGCTGTGCTTACCATTGTTTCCACTTTGTGCGTAGGATCTTGAGAGAAACAGGAAAGGAAATTCGGTTCTTGCTCGTTCTGGTTTTTGAGAGAAACACTCTGCTCAGAGTTCCTCCTCTTGCAGCTGCTAGGTTTGTCTTCCAAAAGCAACCTTTTCTGGCCTGGGGTCTTGAAATCTGAAAGGGCAGAGTTAAGTGAATGCAAGGAATCCCGTCCCCGGAATTGCAAATCGACGAACTCCTTCTATTGATGTAAATAAAGGCAGGATTAATCTACTGTCTACTTTTGTAGATAAACAGACAAACAGATTCGCCACACTCTAGGACAGTGATTTTCAACCTTTTTTGAGCCGCGGCACATTTTTTAGATTTACAAAACCATGGGGCACATTGGGGGGGGGGGGGGCGGCGACTAAAAAAAGTTTGGGCAAAAAAATTCTCTCTCTTCCTCCCTTTCGCTCTATTTCTCTCTCCCTCCCTCTTTCTCTCCCTTCCTCTTTTTTTCTCTCTCTCCCCATCCCACTTTCTTTTTCTTTTCCTTCTTTCCTCTTTTTTGCTCTCTTTCTCTCTCCCTCCCTACCTCCCTCTATCTTTCTCTCTCCCACCTTCCCTCCCTCTCTTTCTCTCTTTCTTGCTCTCTCTCTCTCTTGCTCTCTCTCTTTCTTTCTTTCTTTCTCTCTCGTTCTTTCTTTTTCTCTCTTTCTTTCTTTCTCTCTCTCTCTCTCTTTCTCTCCCTCTTGTTTTCTTTCTCTCCCTCTTGCTCTTTCTCTCTCTCTCTCTCTCTCTTTCTTTCTCTCTCTGTTGTTTTCTTTCTCTTTCTGAGCTTCGCGGCACACCTGACCATGTCTCACGGCACACTAGTGTGCCGCGGCACACTGGTTGAAAAACACTGCTCTAGGAAAGAGTGTTGCAAGAAACAGAAAGGAGAAATTGAAAAAGGTCCTTGACAATTCTTCTTCATTATCACTGGTGGTAGGAAAATAGGCCACCAACCGTTCTCCTGAACACGTGGCAGGACCGGGTTGGGAAAATGGGCACCCCCTTCTACTTCAAGTCTTGCCAATCTTAATGCCTCACTGGCCAGTCAGCTAAAGTGTCTTGGAAAGGGAGGGGGGGCGTTGAGATTTTTAACTACTGCCTCTGCAAATAAGGTATTTGCAGGTCAATCTCTCCCCTGAAGTAAAGGAAAGATTCCTGTGAAAGGCCCACTAATCTCTACCTGATATGCTGCATCAGTAATATATCAAGATAGGATCTTCAGAACATTTTGTTAAAATTCAAGCCTTACTACTCTATTTCTCCCCAAATAAGTCATCCCCTGATATTAAGTCCAACCAGGCTTTTAAGTGCAGGGCAATAAGGCCAAGTGCTTATTTCAGGGTTCAAAAAAATATAAGACAGGGTCTTATTTTCGGGGAAACACAGTAGTTACAGGTAATCCTCAATTTACAACAGTTAATCCCCAACTTACAACAGTTTGTTTAGTGACAGTTCGAAATTACAACAGCACGGGGGGGGGGAAATGACACAATCATTTTCCAGACACACAACCTTTACAGCATCCTCGTGATCATCCAATCAAAATTCAGATGCTAGGCAACTGATTCATATTTATGACAGTTGTAGCATCACGAGGTCATGTCATAATCTTTTGTGACCTGACGAGCAAAATCCATGCAGAAGCCAGATTCGCTTAACAATTGTGGCACAAAAGGTGGTAATGGTGCCCAATTCACCTACCAATAAAAATGTTGGACTCAATTGCAGTTGTAAGTCAAGGACTACCTGCGTTTATGTTCTTCCTGGGACCACTGATTTCTTTACTGACGGGAAAATACATAATAATAAATGTGTCCTGGTCACATTTTTCTTGTTCCTGTGACATTTCATCTCATCCTCAGCCCTTGAAGGAAAAGGCTCAAATTAAGAACATCAGAAGAGCTCTGCTGAATCGTGCCAAAGCCCATCGAGTCCAGCATTCTGTGTCACGCAGTGGGCCCCCAATTGTCCATGGGGATCTTGAGCAGAAAGAGAAGGCAAAACCCTCCCTTTCCCCTGACCCCCAACAAATGGTACCCAAGGGAATCCTGCCTGCCTCAAGCAACATAGAGGCGGCACTCGGACATCCGTTTCAATAACTACTGATACACTTGGCATCCATGTATCTGTCTAATCCTGCCTTGAAGCTATCCAGGCTGACAGCTGTCACGACCTCTTCTGGAAGTGAATTCCATCAACCAAGGACCCTCTGGATGAAGAAATATTTCCCTTGATTTGTCCTCACTTTCTTACCTATGAGCTTTAGGGAGGGCCTCCTCGTCCTAGTATGGTGTGATAGAGAAAATAATTTTCCTTTTATAGAGATATAGAGATTTTTATAGAGACAGAGAATTTTTCTCTATCCACCTTTTCTATCCCATGCATGATTTTATACACTTCGATCAAGTCACCCCTTAAACGCCGTCTTTCAAGGCTGAAGAGACCAAGGTGGTACAACCTGGTTTCGTAAGGGAGATGCTCCATTTCGTTGATCGTTCTTGTTGCCCAAATTGTTTTTTTTGCTATACTTGCATTAAAGTAGTCGCTATTCTGTTCTATTCTATTTCTATTCCATTCCTATTTCCATTCCTATTTCCATTCCACTCCACTCCATTCTATATTTCTCCTTTATTCTAACACCATGCTGAATGTAACATCCGCACGGCTTGGTCATCCATTATCTTGAAGGGAAGTCAGGTGACTGCGGTGAATGGGAACAGAGGCAATAAAGGCAGGATAGGGATCAGCGATGGGAAGGAGCTGGCATTGTTTTTTATTGATTCGAAGATACGGGGGGATAACAAAGCTGTGCCGAAATCTGTATTCAAAGGACACAATGTGATTTGGAACACGCACACCGCGCCGGTTGAGCAATTTTAAAGCAGCTGTTTCTTTTCCTGGGCACGGTTGCCCTTTCCATGATGTGAAATACCAAGAAAATGTTTGGTTTAAATCAGGGGTCCCCAAACCTTTTACACAGGGGGCCAGTTCACTGTCCCTCGGACTGTTGGAGGGCTGGACTATAAAAAAAACCTGTGAACAGATTCCTATGCACACTGCACATACCTTATTTCTTTCTCTCTCTCTCACTCACTCTTTCTTGCTTTCTCTCGCTCTCTTTCTTTCTTTCTCTCTCTCTCTCTTGCTTTCTTTCTCACTCTCTCTCTTGCTATCTTTCCTCCCTCCCTCCCTTTCTCTCTCCCTCTCTTTCTCCCCCTTCCTTCCCTCCTTCCCTTCCCTCCCTCCTTCCCTTCCCTCCCTCCTTCCTTCCTCTCCACTTCTTTCCCTCACTCTTTTTCCCTTCTCTCTCCCTTTTCTTTCTTTCTCTCCACTTCTCTCTCTCTCTTTTCCCTCTTTCACCCTCCCTCTTCTCTCCCCGCGGAGGACTCACCCGACAAGCCTCCACCCTACGACCCTGGACTCCCATTCAATCCCCATTCAGAAAACGGGAGCTAGCAACTCAAAGAGGAGGAGGTGGTGTGTGTGTGCATGTATGTGTGTGTGTTGTCGCCTAAGACCACAGGAAAAGACAAATTACCATGGTGTTAGGAACAAAAGCTTCTATTCTGGTTCCTTGGAACATATTTTTACAATCCGACCAATCAAGCGTTTACAGTAGGGGCGTCCCTCTGACCTTCCTGCCAATCAGCTTCAAGCTGTTGGGAGAATTGGCACTAGACTTATGGTTGGGGGTCACCACAACATGAGGAACTGTATTAAGGGGTTGCGGCATTAGAAAGGTTGAGAACACTGTCCTAAGAGATGCTACTGTATGTCTGTACTTCTGGAGAGTGGGATAGATAGGAGGGAGTGGAGGAAAGGATGGCTCAATGTTACCGGAACTTGAAAAGAATTAAGGTTTTGCGCTAATACTTTAAAATCACTCCATCTGTGAGACAATTACTCGACTGTGGGTCTGCCACAAAGCCTGCATCAACTCTTCGTTTATACTCACACCGTAACCTCTTATCTACGTCCGTGTTACAACTACCTGCTTTCTTCCTGAGCAGCGTCAAAGCAGACCAATCTGGCAAGGTTTTCCTTTGCTGCAGTACGGCGTTGATAACCGTCTGCCGCATTTCACTGATTAAATCACGCCCGGGGAATATTGCTGGGAGATCCAGCAGTTTTTCTAAGTCCCGAGCAAGTTCCTTTGCCAGATGTGTATGTTTTTTCGGCTCAACTCCTCCGGCGGGAAGCGGGGGGACGTTTTCCTTGTCGCTCGCAGCCACCCTTGTGCTGCTTTGGGAAGCTTCATCCTCTACGGCCTGTCCATCGAACGTCGCAGCAGGAGAGGCCAATGAAGGTCTGTTGCCTTCTTCCACTCCCTGCACAACAGCTACAGGATGGTGTTCACTGACTGATGCAGGGGTGGCTGCCGTGAACGTAAAATGAGAATCTTCAGGTACTGCGTTCAAATCCATTAACGCACATTCACTTTGCTCTCCAGGAACAGATTTCTGGTTTGTATCGAGAGAGCAACAGGACCGTGTCTCTTCGCCCAACAGCCCTCTGCTGGCTTTCTGGATAGGAGTTACATCTATGGTATCGGGCTCAGCCCTAGGACTCAGTAACCTCTCAATATTGGCGGACTTCACCTCTCTGTTAAAGATGCCCAGATGCTGCGTCAGTCTGTTCTGCGTTATGATCACGGATTTGGCAAGATAGGTGCCTTTGATGGGGGTGGATGTAGCACAGCTGCTAAGCTGGGAGCTCCAGAAGGGAGGCGCCATCTTCTTCAGGCTCCTGCAGTTGGGTTTCTGTTCTGGAACTTTGCTCGTAACCTTCCTGCCGAATTTGATGCCGTTGCGTTCCCGGCGTGTTCGACGGCGTTTGACCCTGACAGATTTTTGTTCCGCGTTTTCCTCGGACAGGGGGACCTTCAGCTGACGGGACGAAGGGAAACCAGAGGCTGCGTGGCCTTCTCTCTTGTCATGAAGATACATCCTGGATGGAAGCACAGATAGAATAAACACAGATAGAAACATAGAAGATTGACGGCATGGTCCACCTAGTCTGCCCTTATACTATTTTCCTGTATTTTGTCTTAGGATGGATATATGTTTATCCCAGGCATGTTTAAATTCAGTTCCTGTGGATTGACCGACCACATCTGCTGGAAGTTTGTTCCAAGCATCTACTACTCTTTTGGTCAAATATTTTCTCACGCTGCTCCTGGATAGCTTCTACAACACTGGTTCTCATTTTTTTCCCTTGAGAAAAGTTCACCAGATTTATTTTTAGCCTGTCTATTTATTTGTTTTTACAAAAACTGTAACTCAAGGCAGAAAACGTATCTAATACTCTTTCTTCCTCCTATTTTCACCAGTTGCGGCCCTATTTGGACCGGGAGTCACTGCTCACAGTCACTCATGCCCTCATCACCTCGAGGCTCGACTATTGTAATGCTCTCTACATGGGGCTACCTTTGAAAAGTGTTCGGAAACTTCAGATCGTACAGAATGCAGCTGCGAGAGCAATCATGGGCTTTTCCAAATATGCCCATGTTACACCAACACTCCGCAGTCTGCATTGGTTGCTAATCCGTTTCCGGTCACAATTCAAAGTGTTGGTTATGACCTATAAAGCCCTTCATGGCATCGGACCAGGATACCTGCGAGACCGCCTTCTGCCGCACAAATCCCAGCGACCGGTCAGGTCCCACAGAGTTGGCCTTCTCCAGGTCCCGTCGACTAAACAATGTCGTCTGGCGGGACCCAGGGGAAGAGCCTTCTCTGTGGCGGCTCCGCCCCTCTGGAATCATCTCCCTCCAGAGATTAGAACTGCCCCTACCCTCCTTGCCTTTCGTAAACTCCTCAAAACCCACCTCTGTTGTCAAGCGTGGGGGAACTGAGACATCTCCCCCTGCCTATGTAGTTTTAGTGCATGATATGACTGTATGTATGTTTTTTATATTGGGGTTCCTTGTTTTTAGATTTTTTAAATGTACAATTGCTATTTTAGATTTTAAATTATTAGATTTGTCAATACATATTGTTCTTTATCACTGTTGTGAGCCGCCCCGAGTCTGCGGAGAGGGGCAGCATACAAATCTAATAAATAAATAAATTTTAAAAATGAACCAGTTATCAAGTATTCAAATGTAAATCACATGACCATGGGTACACTGCAAAGGTCATAAATATACTGCTCAAAAATAAAGGGAACACTCAAATAACACATCCTAGATCTGAATGAAATATTCTCATTGAATACTTTGTTCTGTACAAAGTTGAATGTGCACAACCGCATGTGAAATTGATTGTCAATCAGTGTTGCTTCCTAAGTGGACAGTTTGATTTCACAGAAGTTTGATTTACTTGGAGTTATATTGTGTTGTTTAAGGGTTCCCTTTATATATTTTTTGAGCAGTGTATAAAAAGTGGTCATAAGTTCCTTTTAAAAATGCCATTGCAACTTTGAATGGTCAGTAAATGAACTGTTGTAAGTTGAGGATTACCTGTATATATTTTATATGTTGCCCAGGACAATTCCTCTCCACTCAGTGCGGCTCAGGCAAGCTAAAAGACATCCATGCCATATATCATTTTTCGTCTTCTGTCCAATAATGGCCAATTCTCGGAAACTGCCTGGATGGGTTCCTGCAGTTTTCTTGGCAAGCTTTATAATATACAATTCTGGAAGACTGATTCCTACCAAAATAAATTAGCTAAACATTAAAAAAAGTTCTGCTTTGCTAGTTTTTATTCCTAAATCAAATCTGCCAGATTTAACTATATGAAAATATCTCATCACCATGAAAACAATTTATGTAGGCATAAATTTAACAATAACATTTCCTTCAAAATGCTCTTTTATTTTTTCGTCAGTTTTTACAGTAATGCTGTAAGGTAAATCATTATTAGCACATAAAGTAACAGATATGAAAACCGGGCTCAAACCAATCTAAAAAGCAGCTTAAGGCAGCTGGTGTTTTTCAAATTCAGAATACACTCTCTTGGCAATTTACATTAAAAAGTCATTTTCCAGCACCTCTATAAAGGAGAATATTTGTAGCCCAGGGTTGAAATGAGGGATTCTTGATATTCTCTGAGCTTGGTTGTTTTCTTGCAGATGTTAATACTGATGATGTTACCTAGTTTGGGAATTGAAATGTCTGCAGGAAAACAATCAAAGTTCAGAAAGTCCCAAATTTGCTGTATGGATGCAGCAGCCCAAAAAGATTCTCAATAAAACAATAATCCTATTGAACGACTTTCACAATTTTTAACCATTACAGAGGGGCTGTACCAATAAATACTGTAATTTTTAGAATTGTGTTTCTTCTGGCCAATTATTAATATTTTTCTAACAGTTTCCAAAATAGCTATATGAGCCTTGGGTGATTTCCACATATAAGCAATTGGCTTTAGAATAGAATAGAATTTTATTATGCTACAAGACTCTTTTGTAATATTTTTGCATCCCCATCTTCAACATTAGGCACAAATTGCAAAACGGATTATATTTCATGCAAATCAGCATACCTGCAAAAAAACCCACCCCAAAAAACACCTGGTTTTATGATGAGACAATCTCCAGTCACAGAAAACTGCTCAGCTAGACTTTTTCTCTAACTTGCAGGGAAATTATCAACAATCCTGTGGGATGGATCATAGAACTACAGTACTGGGATTTTATTTTTTTGGGAGTGGGCAGCAAATAAATTCAATTAAATAATGTTTGCGCGTGTGGATCTATCCCAAAGTTGAAAAGAGGCAAGGGAAAAGTCCCTTCCTTAAGCCCCTTCCTCTTGTTCTGGATCCTTCCTATCCCCTACGTTTTGGACCCCCCACCCCCACCTCGCCCCTTTCAACTGCCCAAACAGGCCACGCCCCTCGCGGCAGCAAGGGTGGTCGTGTCGACCCTCCCCGCCCTGCTGGTCTCGTGCCCGGACAGTTATTCTGCCCCCCTCATGCAACTGGGCCAGGCGCGAGGCCGAGCCTTCAATTTTTCCCGCGCCTTTCTGCGCTTATAGTTAAAAAGCCAAGCTATGTGCCCGCCCTCCCGGCCCGTTTGTCACGCCCCCGCTCAGCCTGGATTGGTTGCAAATGGGCACCGGGCCAAGCTAATTGGCTACTTGTGCTAGAGCACTCTTGTCGTCTGAAACTGGAAGCGGGAAAATGCTTTTATTTTATTTATTTATCCCGCTGGAGCTGAATAGGAAATGTGTATTCGCCACCGTCTTTCACAATGTCCTTCAGATGCGTGGGTTCTGCAACTACTCTACTCTGTCTACTCTATTATGAATACCAATGTCATGTCTATAAACATTGTCGATGATGAAAGAAGGAAAAATAATGTTCGCTTCAAAGGGTAGGATTACTATACTGTATACAGTACATATGTTATATGTTAGTATATGTTATGTTTTGTATGTTTGCAGAAATATATGAATATTCATTTCAGAAAAGGAAGGGAATACAGTACTTCATATGGAACTGTATAATTTCTTATGAATCCAATGACCTCTGAATCAAAAATGATTTATATAACTGTGTAATTATTGTTTTGACACTGTCATGTTTTATTGTTGTTTATAACAACAAATAAATTTTTTTAAAAAAACATTGTCATATCTTTGTATACTACCAATACGTACTTCACTAAATAAATAATAAATAAATAAATAAATAAAAATAGGTAGGTAGGTAGGTAGGTAGATAGATAGATAGATAGATAGATAGATAGATAGATAGATAGATAGATAGAATGTTGGCTGAGGATGATGGGAGTTGCCAACAGTGAATCTGTAGAGTTTTACAATCCCCCCCCCCCCCCAAAAAAAAAAGACTTTGGGAATTTGCCATGCAGTCCACTGCGGAGCTGTCAGTGAATGGGGTCCAAAGCTTAGCAAGCAAATAAATTAATGATGATTATGCACTGTCAGGTCAATGTTAATATTAACTTATTCACAAATGGTGAAGTAAACCCTACACCTGTTTGGGATGGGTTTGTTTTTTATTGTCCAAAAGATAGAAATTTTATCAGCCATGCTCTTGTTTATTTTATTTATTTATTTATTTTGTCCAATACACAATGAGGGTTTTAGTGGGTATATATCTATATACACATAGTAAAATACATGATGAAGGTTATAGAGATACTCATAGTAAAATATATCTAAGAAATAATAGAAAAGAAGATATAGTAATAGAACATATCAGTGAAAGAATAGAACAAGCGATATAGGAATAGAAGAAAGGTATAGGAGATATAGGAGAGCAATAGGACAGGGGACGGAAGGCACTCTAGTGCACTTGTACTTGCCCCTTACTGACCTCTTAAGAATCTGGATAGGTCAACCGTAGACACTATGGAGTCCGGTAATGAGTTCCACGCTTCGACAACTCGGTTACTGAAGTCATATTTTTTACAGTCAAGTTTGGAGCGGTTAATATTAAGTTTAAATCTGTTGTGTGCTCTTGTGCTGTTGTGGTTGAAGCTGAAATAGTCGCCGACAGGCAGGACGTTGCAGCATCTGATCTTGTGGGCAATACTTAGATCTTGTTTAAGGCGTCTTAGTTCTAAACTTTCTAGGCCCAGGATTGAAAGTCTAGTCTCATAGGGTATTCTATTTCGAGTGGAGGAGTGAAGGGCTCTTCTGGTGAAGTATCTTTGGACATTTTCAAGGGTGTTAATGTCTGAGATGCGATATGGGTTCCAAACAGATGAGCTGTATTCGAGGATAGGTCTGGCAAAAGTTTTGTAAGCACTGGTAAGTAGTGTGGGATTGCCAGAGCAGAAGCTATGTAGGATTAGGTTTACAACTCTTGAAGCCTTCTTGGCTATATTGTTGCAGTGGGCTTTGGCACCTAAATTTTTTGTTATTAGTATACCAAGGTCTTTAACCGAGTGGGGATTATCTGTGATAATTTGATTATTCAGTTCGTATTTGGAGTTCAGATTCTTCTTCCCAATGTGTAGGACAGAACATTTGCTAGTTGAGATTTGGAGTTGCCATGTGTTAGACCACTCAGAAACAGCATCAAGGTCTTTTTGGAGAGTACAGTAGTTGTGTTATCGGTGGTGTTGAAGAGTTTTACTTGTCTCAGAACTTATAACTAGGGACCTAGTTATCCAGAGCTGACCTTGGTTTGAAGCAGCCTTTGCCTTCTCTCTGTATAGCATCATAGATAACTTGGTGCCTTCCAAATATTTTGAAATTCAGTTCCTATCAGCCCCAGCATACCCAGCGGATGGACAGAATGTTTAATGAAGTTCAATACATCTGCAAGTGATCAGGTTGCTTGTCTCTCCATTAGACTAATGAACTGCACTGGCTCACCAGATGCCTGCACTGTTCTATTAAAAATGAGTCTTTTGGGGCATATCATGTTGGGCTAATCCAACCTGTTTAATTTATAATTTATAATTCAATGTTTTCTGCAAATCAAATGTGAGTTAATTAAACAACCAAGTGAAATGCGATATAAAAACTGAGCCCTAATGAAAAATAGGCTAAAAGATGGGTTTTTTTTTTAATGGAACCAGTTATGAAAACACAATTACCTGAACAATGAATGATCCTATATATGCTGTAGTCATTCTAGGACACAGATTACCTTTTCCTTTGCAGAAGAAAGATAAGCAGAAATACATAATCATCTAAGTTATCAGACTGTGAAAATAATAGGCTCTTGTATTGCAATATTCTGCACCATTACTGCACAATTATGCTTAGGGAGGAAAAAATAAGCTTTGATAGAGTATCAATTTTAAATCGCTCATTTGCTTCATGTGCTTCTCATATTGTCATATTTGAATCCAGGATTCTGGAAATAAACCTGTTATCCAATTTATTGTTTGCTTTTAGCAACAATTTCCTTAAAGTGATAATAATATATTTTGTGATTTTAGATATTTTTAAGAATAATCGTAAAAATTATGCTTATAATTTGGATGTGAATATATGATCTATTAGAAGACTATAGCTATTATATTTCCAGAATAGTTTTTTTCATTGCATGCTTATTATTGCTATTACAACTTACTGGTACTAATAAAATTTCAACACCTTGTCATAATCTTTTATCAATATTTCAGTATTAATATTTGGACAAAGGAAGTTTGTTTACATGGAATTATGGGTACCATTATCTTTCAAGTAATAAAGATTCTAGATTTACCATAAGATCATTAATGTTTTATTATTTAATAAAAAATTATAATGCTGAAATTAATTTTCACATCCATTATTATCACTGTATATCCCTTCAGCTTCTGTCTTTCTTACCTGTATATCTGAACTTTCATCCAATATTGCCTTATGGCCAAAATCTGAATTGAAAGGATCATCAGTTTCTCCCAATGGGATCACATCACAGTTATTAATGTAAGGAGGGATCCAAAACATATATTAATCTATGGTTACACTTTTGGATAATTTGCAGCAGATAGGGCTAAATTTCTGAGTTCTGGTTGTTTAAAATTTACAACAATTTTTTTTTCTAAATTAAATGAGCAGAATGAAAAAAGCTTGGGATATTGTAGTTGGTTTTTATCCAGAAAGGCTATTAGTTACATCCCGTTAGTTCTATTTGTTTCCATACTGAAAAATACTTATACAGGTAGTCCTCAAATTTCAACAGTTTGTTTAATGACGTTTGAAGTTACAACAGCACTGACAAAAGTGAACATGACTATTTTTCACACTTATGACCATTGCAGCATCACCATGGTTACATGATCAAAATTCAGATTAACAAAATCCATTTAACAAATGTCTTGCTTAACAACAGAAATTTTGGACTAAATTGAGGTCATAAGTCAATTTATACTTCTAGGTTACTTAACATATCTGGAAGGCTATTGGTTTTATATTATTATTTTACAACCAGTGTAGAGCTAATACAATAGATATAATGGTTAAGATGTCACAAGGTAAGATTGTCAGTCACACTGGGTGATTTTTGAACAATTATGCTTTCTCATCCCAACCCCTTCCCAAGTTTGTTGTAAAGAAAAATCCCTATGCGTGTCACTTTGAATCCCTGAATGTAAAAAGTTGGACTTTGAAGCAAAGAACAGAAAGAGTATTGATACTTTTGAACTTTGATGTTGGAAAACAAGTGTTGGAAGTGACCTTAGAGATCTTTTTATCCAACCCCCTGCTCCAGCAGAAGACCCTACCATTTCAGACAAGCGATTCTCCAACCTCTTCTTTAAAACCTCCAGCGATGGAGCATGGATGGTCAGATAAACAGGTGGACGGACTCAAATTACAGTACAATAATGAATGCACACTAAGAGATCTAAAAAACGGACTAGGTTGAGGACATCTCATCCTGAAAATCTCTATTTTGGTAGTCTTGTTTATTAAATTTATATGCTCCCCATCTCACTATCAAAAGTGCCTCAATTGCTCAGAATCAGCACTGACTTGAAGGCATCTCATCAATCAATCAGACCTTAGGAATGTAAGTGACAGTTAATGACATTAATAAGTACACAATTCTATTAAATAAGCTGTAACCCTGACTGTGGTCTTGGCTGTTAATTTGAAATTGCTGGGTAAATTGCTGCCTTCTTCATTGCTCATTTTTCCATCATGCTAAAAGGTACTTTTTAAAAACACATCAGAAAGGAGGTTAATTTATTTGGAAATCAAAAAGCCATCCATGAAAATGGAGAAAACTCTACCATTATTTGTACTCTCCACCTGAATGCTCAACATGATGCTACAGTGACCCCACATGGTTGACTTGCATTAGTGTAAATCTCTTGCAATTTCTTTTATTTATTTATTTATTTTATTTATGTATTCTTTGTCCAATATTTATTTATTTATTTATTTATTGGATTTGTATGCAGCCCCTCTCCAGAGACTCGGGGCGGCTAACAGCGACAATAAAACAGTGTACAATAGTAATTTGGTATACAATATACAATACATATGGAAGACAATAGACATTAAGTAATATATATAACGATAGAAAGTAAAAAGAAGAGAAGTAGATGGGAGGGAGAGAATATATATGATATAAGAGATAGGGAGAGAATATATATGATATATATATAAGATAGATAGATAGATAGATAGATAGATAGATAGATAGATAGATAGATAGAAAAATAGATAGATAGATAGATAGATAGATAGATAGATAGATAGATAGATAAGGAGAGAATATATATGATATATGAGATAAGGAAAGACAATTGGACAGGGGACGATAGGCACATCTGTGCACTTATATACGCCCCTTACTGGCCTCTTAGGAACCTGGAGAGGTCAATCGTGGAGAGTCTAAGGGAGAAGTGTTGGGGGTTGGGAGTTGACACTATTGAGTCCGGTAATGAGTTCCACGCTTCGACAACTCGATTGTTAAAGTCATATTTTTTACAGTCAAGTTTGGAGCGGTTAATATTAAGTTTGAATCTGTTATGTGCTCTTGTGTTGTTGCGGTTGAAGCTGAAATAGTCGTTGACCGGAAGGACGTTGCAGCATATGATCTTGTGGGTAATACTTAAATCGTGTTTTTAGGCACCACAGTTCTAAGCTTTCAAGACCCAGGATAGATAGTTTTCAGTTTAAAAAAAAATCCATTTGGGTTACTGTTAAAGTTGCCTACAAAAGGAATTGCAGCCAGGCCAGCTTCTGAAATCAAGAGGCTGCAGGGCTGAACAAGCCTTTTCTAGCTAATTTTGTTATTTGTTTCATTCTGTTTTTTGTTCCTTTAAATCAATTTTTAAATTTCTGCTGGGCATTCACAGGATAAATATTGATACTGATTGGTCCAAGAACTTTCTTACTTGAGCCATTTTTATGCATCTGGCCACAGCTAACCTTGGTTTATCTAACCCAGGGGTACGCAAAGTTGACTCTTCTATGACATGTGGACTTCAACTCCCAGAATTCCTGATGATTGGCTCAGGAATTCTGGTAGTTGAAGTCCACAAGTCATAGAAGAGCCAACTTTGCCTACCCCTGATCTAACCCAATCTTCTGTGCTTTTGTGAACCAGTAAACCAGTCACACAAATTAAATTCTTGCAACACATGACTAGGCTAATACACACACAATGGCTAAAAACACCATCCTGGAAGCTGCTTCTGCATAGATGAACAGGATGATACTTTGCCACTGGCTCTCCTGGATAAGAGTTACAAGTGTATGGGCGATGAGAGTCGAAATCGTTTGGAATGCAAGAGTTTAGAGAAGACCGACTTTGTGATTTATATACTGTACATTCATTCACGGATTTCCGTCGACTGGAAATCTATACTATATATCCCACGTTACAGTTCCGCCCCCTCAACGGGCAAAATCCCGCTTTCCTCTCATTCTTTCCGCTCTGAGGAGAAAACTCTCAGTAGCTTCCAAACGCGAAAAATCCGGGGCTTTTTTTCTCCCGCGCTTTTCAACGATTGGCGATAACCTGCCCATGCTTCGGGCTGATTGGCTGCGCGTCGTTTTGGCGGGCTTCTCTTTGAAGGCGGGAAAATTGTTGGGAAGGGTCTCTCTCACTCCGTATGAGTGAGGGAAAACTATAAGGAGCAGATTTGGGTTGATTTCTGGACAACCCAACACTGAAGCGGGGAAAGGAAATATAATATTTAATGGGGAAAAGCACTTAACAACCCAAAGCCCGATGATTTTATCCCCTATAGATGATTCGGCTGGGGTGAAGTTGGAAAGATGCTAAGGGGGACAGAATCTCAGAGGGACTGGGGGGGGTTGCTTATTGGGGCAGACGCCCAGAAAACAGGGCAGGGGATGCCACCTGAGGTCGAGGGAATAGAGGATAACCCCTCTAAGATAGAAGATCAGGGGATGAGCTCCCATTCAAATGGAGGCCCATTCCAAATGGAGGTTGAATCCCAGGGACAGAGCAAAAATATTTCAAGTGGGGTGGGATCCCTAGGGCTGAGGGGGGAAATATCAGATAAAAGTGATATTGCAGGAGGAAAAACAGTTGAAAGTCAAGGATGTTTTCCTATAGAGAACCTAGAGACTGATCCAAGGATTTGGGCAGGAGAATCCTTAACAGAAGAAGTTAGTGGGTCGTCTGATATTTTAGTAAATATTGAGGCAGATGGGATAAAGAAAGCTACCAAGAAAAATAATTCTGGAGACAGGAGGAAAAAGCAGATTAATAAGAAAAGTGGACAAAAGTCCAAGGTGAGGGAATAATAAGTAATTGCTTTCAAAACTCCAGAGAAACACACTGATATGGTCATTTGATAGGACTTAATTTAGCTGAACTGAGAGATTTGAATCTAGGAAAGCCTCTTTAAGGAAGGTTCTTAGCTTTGCAAGAAAGAAACAAATTTCTCTGTTTTATTTATTTATCTTACTTAGAGAATATCAATAAGTGGATCAGTGGGAATTTAGTCTTGCTTTGCAGTTTGGACTTGTGATTAACAAAAAAGAGCAACATTTTTACTGGAGAGCTTCATAGTATCAAATGCAACAATAGTTTTAGTCATATTTTCAAGCCCTGCTACAATTACCTTTTCTATTAAAAGTGAGCAGTTAAGGCAGTGAAGTCAATCAAATATGAATTCATATACAGTATTAACTTAATCTGAAGTTTTCATTCATGGATTCCAAAAGAAAAACAAAATGCTTCTTTATAATTTTAATTATGTTTAAATCTCAGAAAATCCCAATTCATTTTTCCTCTGAAAGATAAAATCTTAAAAATGGTCTTAGCACTAGACAATAACCATTATTGAGATTTATTCTGAATTCGAAGAATTATAGTGCAATAAGCAATGGTTATTGCATAGTGCTTAAGACCATTTTAAAGATTTTATCCGAATAGAAAAAATGAATCCATTGTGGTACTTGGGAATGTTGACCAATTAAAGCATTTATTGATCTCAAATGTAATTAATTAATTCAGCAAACTATTATAAAATTACAACAAGCAATTATTTTTATATGCAGTACTAGTTATAATCTTCAGTTTTAATACTAATGCAGTATACATTTAGTTTATTAATAGACTTTAAAACAAACTGAAATCCCCAGTAAATATAAAGAACTAGCATTTAAAATTACAGTATATACATTTTTGTATATTACTAGAAATAAGTTATTTTCAGATTGGACACATTGGATGTAGACTGCTGAAAAAAATCCATGCTTACATGGATTCTTAATCACATCTATTAATTTGTATACCTGATTATTTATTTACACTCCACCTTTATTATTTTGATAAGTAACTCAATGGGGTGAACACAAATATTAATCTTTCTCCTATTTTCCCCACAACAATCCTGTGAGATGAGTTGGGCTGAAAGAGAATCACCTAATTATTTATTATTTATTTATTATTTAGATTCGTATGCCGCCCCTCTCCGAAGACTCGGGGCGGCTCACAGCAGAGAAAACAAATCATAAATAATCTGAATACATTTAAAACATTTAAGATTTAAAAAGAAAACCCCATATAATACATACACACTCACAAGCATACCATACACAATTTAAACCTGCCCAGGGGGAGATGTCTTAGTTCCCCCATGCTTGACGGCAAATGTGGGTTTTAAGGAGTTTACGGAAGGCAGGTAGAGCAGGGGCAGTTCTAATCTCCGGGGGTATAGATATGTAGGATAATGGTATCCTACATATCTATACTCTGTTAAGAGCAGTCCCCAATCTTTTTTGTCAGCTCCAATGATTAATAGCTTTTGTGTTGTTAAATGTAAGTTAAAATCTAGTCAAAATGGTAATAAATTGTAACCCAACTTTTGGCATGTTCTAAGTATTGCCCACAAGATTGTATGCTGCAATGCCCTGCCTGTCAAAGACTACTTCAGCTTCAACCACAACAACACAAGAGCACACAACAGATTCAAGCTTAATATTAACTGCTCCAAACTTGACTGTAAAAAATATGGCTTTAGTAATCGGGTTGTCGAAGCGTGGAACTCATTACCGGACTCTGTAGTATCATCCCCTAAACCCCAACATTTTACCCTTAAACTATCCACGGTTGACCTCTCTAGATTCCTAAGAGGTCAGTAAGGGGCGTACATAAGCGCACTAGAGTGCCTTCCGTCTCCTGTCCTATAGTCTCTCCTATATCTCGTATTTCTTCTCTACTATATCATCTATAATTTTCATTGTGTATTATTGTGTATTGGACAAAATAAATAAATAAATAAAATTTGTTTTAGCAGGAAATTAAACATGTAATATACGATAATTGTCTTCTCTTCTGTACTAGGTTGAAGATAGATTTCAAGAGCTTTCCATCTATTTTTCTAAAGAGCAGTGGGCTGACATGGGAGAATGGGAGAAATTACGTTATAAGAACATGAAGCATAATTATGACTTTATGATTCAATTAGGTGAGCAGAATACTAATGATTGAAAATTTGTTTACCCATGTTTTGAAACCATAGAAAAGGAGAAATTTCAAAGAATACATATGTTAAAATTAATTTTTTTCTCTATGGGGAAATAAGTCACTGGGTGCTGAAATAAGTCCTAACTTGGCAAAGCCATTCGATTGAATACATTAAAACCTAAAAGGTTTAACTGATTGACATAATCTATAATTATGTTTGTGGTTTAGGATGCACACAACATCCTAAACCACAAACAAGCAAATAATAATAAAAATTTAATAAGTGGCTATGAGTGAAGATAATTACATTATTCCTAGGAAGCAGGAACACACATTATTTATTTATTTATTTATTTACTTATTTACTTATTTATTTATCAGATTTGTATGCCGCCCCTCTTCGCAGACTCGGGGTGGCTCACAGCAATAATAATACAATGTAAACAAATCTAATATTTAAGTTTAAGTTAATTTAAAACCCCAATTTAAAAACCAATCATACATACTAACATACCATGCATAAATTTTATAAGCCTAGAGGGAGGGAAAGTATCAATTCCCCCATGCCTGACGACAGAGGTGGGTTTTAAGGAGCTTAGGAAAGGCTAGGAGGGTGGGGGCAACTCTGATATCCGGGGAGAGTTGGTTCCAAAGGGTTGGGGCTGCCACAGAGAAGGCTCTTCCCCTGGGTCCCACCAAACGACATTGTTTAGTTGACGGGACCCGGAGAAGGCCAACTCTGTGGGACCTAACTGGTCGCTGGGATTCGTGCGGCAGAAGGCGGTCCCGGAGATATTCCTTCCAAGTTTGGATACAATGGATTGCCTTCAATGGACTGATCCACGCTAGATATAGCACAATAGCCATGCTCAATCGACATAATAGTGAAGTATGCCAATATAAGATTTAATGTACCAGGCAATAGTCTAATGTTGCAACTCCCTATTTTCAGTTAGCATTATTATTGTGATTATGCCTTATATTAGCCTCAGAACAGAAAAACATTTATGGAATCAGTAAAAAAGGCAGTGCAGCCATTAAACATTCCTTGATAAGTGATAACTAATATTTTTATTAGGTCTTCCTATTCCAAAACCAGCATTTATGCATTATGCAAGGCAGCCCTTAAAAGCTGCAAACGAATCCTCTGAATCGGATGAGGAATGGACACCAACACTTGCAGGTATGTTATCAAAATAACCTTAGTATAATAAAAGTATCTGTAAGTCTGCAGAATATTAAAATGTAATAGAATACAACTTTTGCTTCTGAATGAGGGAAACAATTAATACAGAACTTGCAATCCAAATATAAATGAAGCCGTTGGGTTTCTACATGAAACCGCTGGTTGAGATCATCAATACTCAGTTATACATTTCCACCCCGTGTCCACTCAGTGAAGCAGAGGAAATAATGTGCCGGTGTCTGGAGGCTGTTAGGGTTTGGATGGATGTTAACAGGTTCAGACTCAACCCCGACAAGATGAAGTGGCTGTGGGTTTTGCTTCCAAAGACAATCCCATCTGTCCACCCATCACTCTGGGGGGGAGGACTTCTGGCTCCCTAAGAGAGAGTCCACAACTTGGGCATCCTCCTCGACCTAAGAGAAAAATGAAATAGACTTTTGTTCTTTATACAAGAATATAATACTTTTACTGACCCATTAAAGTTTTTTTTAAATATTTAAGTAGTGTACTTTAAAAGGTTTTATTCCATATAAGTGGAAAAATTGTCGTCGTAGTATCAGTAAAGCAAAATAACTGTTTTTATGTTATTATGTTAAAACTGCTCAAAATGATGCAATTCATCAAGTCAATACTGTATTGTAAAAGACATGAATCACATATAGCATAAGAGTGTCAGAATGCAACACTCATCAGATAATATTAACACGTGTGTGTGTGTGTGTCTGTTAAGTGACAATGTTGTAAATGATGCTGACTAGGAAATGTGATTATCTGGATTATTTTGGTGCCTCTAACAGAGAGCCAGAAATTGCCACAAAGGAGAAGTTCATTAGGACAAGGTTGCCATGCAGAGGAAAGCAGAGATTATCTTTGATTTATGATCACAGTTAAACCCAAAATTTTGGTTGCTGAGCAAGAGCTTTGTTAAATGAGTTTCACCATATTTTACTCAATCCATGACATTTCGTGCCTCTAACAGTCATGTGCAAGCTAGGGAAGAACATCTGAATATGTGTTTAATTTTCTAATGTACAGTAATTAGAGTGAAATGTGTGGCAGAAAATGGACTGGATGTTTTTTCAAATGCAGTAAATGAGGTTGAATGTGTATAATTTCATAAGAGAGGTGTGTGTGTGTGTATACATACACATACAGTATATATAGTAGATAATGTGTCTTTGTGTGCCTATACACACTCAATACTTTGTAATATCTATGTACATATATGGCATATATAAATAAGGTTAAATAGTAGTAGTAAATAGGTAAGACAGGGAAATTGTATCTCTTTGAGGCGAGGAGAGCCAGGCACCCTAACGCTAACGCTAGATGTGAGTGATGTCAAGTTGGCCACGCTCATCCAGTCAAATGACCATCTAGCCACACTCGTCCAGTCACATGACCACCAAGCCATGACCACTGTCACATGACCACCAAGCCATGGTCACCAATGGAGCCACACTCACAGAACTGGTAGTAAAAAAAAATTGAAATCCACCACTGGCTCAATTGCAGTCATACGTTGAGGTCTACCAAAAGGACAACTGTAGAACTATAGTACAGTATCATTTTTATAAATTTAAATTTATCTTCTAAAGTTCGTTACATTGAATTAATTTTTCTTAGCTAATCTGAGGATAATTTTTAGCTAAAGATTACTAAGCAAAACTTTTTTCTTGCATAGAACCTTTGAGATGCTTCTGGAGGCTATAAGAGTAGAATATACAAATTTAGACTGAATTATTGCCAGCTGCCCATGCTCTGTACTAGAACATATAGGAGCAATAGATCAATTTAAACTTTGCCTTTAAGACTGAAGGAACGTGGTAATAGAGCTGTGTAGCACTTCAAATTCAAAGGAAAATTGATAGTTCTCAGCATGTTTGAGCATGTACGCATATTGGCAAATCTTTAAGGCAACTGTTTATGTTTCTGTAATCATATCGCAGCAGATTAGTTTTTAAAATTATTCTTTCTATAAATATTTTTTGTAAAGTTAATGTGGATGTACAAATACGTTCCTATTTATGTCCATGTGCAAATATGTTCATAGTTATGTCTTTGATGCAGACATCAAAGGCCTGTTAATTTATTTTTGATATTTATATTCAACAATAGACTGATCTTAATTGTAAAATACATTGCATTTATTGTGTGATTAATTAATGTGTGTTTTAGTCCTGCAAAGTAGAATTCTCGGTAAAATTGTTTTGGGAACTGAGAAGGTATCTTAATCCACTTCTTCCAACGGACTCAAAATGCAGTACAGTATCTACATTTGAAAATCTGATTAATAAAGCAGATACTTTGAAAAATATTTTTGTCAATGTAAACATGATTCAGGTATTCTGTACACATTTAATGATGTCATTTCTTGTTGTCTTCTAGATGTATGCTCCGATATTAGTATTACTGGTATATTGTCTCCTTGCTTCCCCCTGTAGTACGATGGGATCATCCCAAACTTTTAACCACATTTTCTATCATTACATTATTAAACAATCCTGAATCCAAATAATAAAATACCAATTGTACTATATAATTCCTCAACCTCCTACTTGACATAATATAAATTCTTAGAAAGTCAAATCACATTCTTGTACCTGAGGTATTATTGCTTTCCATGGAAATATAGATTACAATATTGGATTTTATATGCTGTACTATATTTTTCAGATTCCCAAACAAAAGCTGTGCCAGAAAAGAAAAAGGAAAGGAAAAAAGAACAGAACGAGGAAATTAGCCCTTACAGATTACGGAAGAGAGAAAGAAAAGCATACATGGAAATAAATGAACCAAATGATGACGACTACTTGTGTGAGAGGCACTTCTTTAATGATCTTTTCCTCATTTTTCTAAACAAATTTTATATATGCTTACAGATTTAATAATTTTTCTAGTGTTTTTCAAACAATTTACTAAACTTTAAAACTATTATATAATATTAGCAGGATGTGTGTGTGTAAGGGAGACTAGTATAAATCTATTTCAAGCTATTTAGCTCTCATCAGCTGGCCATAGCCTTCTTGGATTTGAACTTGAGCTGCTTGTCAGGCAGTTGCCTTAACCTGTAAGCCACAAGTTCTCCTACCTGTATCAGATGGACCAGGGGAGGGATTAGCGAAAGGGAAAGGTGAAAGGAAGCAGTATGCTCCCTCCCATATTTGGGTATACCAGGTGATTCAACAGAAAGCTTTTTGGTGTTTATTGGCAAACATTTTTTCACAATATGCAGCATTTTGCCAGGATTCATTCTTTAGCTTCCCAGTCTAGTATACAGCTTTAGGATTTTCTGGTAATTTCATTTCCAAGTATTAAATAGTCCCAACCCCTCCTGAGCCTTGAACCTCAGTTCATCTACTATTTTGTTGTTTAAATAATTGATAGGCATAAAAATCAGCAGGATAAAAATCATAAATGGATTGTGAAATCTTCATTGAGATGCAAACATTTCAAGTCATATTCATAATATATATTGCCTATAGAATACTAAGAAAACTGAATTCAACACAGGATAATTCGTTGGACTCTGACTCCATGTTCTTATCTCTTTTCACTCTCTTAGTTTGTGAATATTGCCTGACTTTCTTTGTTGATGAGTGTCCTGTTCATGGTCCTCCACTTTTCATCAGAGACACAGCAGCTGAACTAGGACTGCCAAATAGAGCCGCCTGCACTTTACCGTCAGGTTTTAGAATTGGTCTTTCAAGTATCCCCAGAGCTGGTTTGGGAGTCTGGAATGAAAGGGACACATTGAGTCCAGGAATTCATTTTGGACCATATGAAGGGACAAAGACAGAGGACGAAACAGCAGCAAACAATGGCTATTCCTGGCTGGTATGATCACAGTACTTCGACTTTATAGCAATTTCATGTAATTTTCATTTTCAGTGACTAAACAAGCCTAATTTGGCTTAGGGGCAGACTATTTATGGGACCGTCTCCTGCCGCATACCTCCCAGAGACCAATCAGATCACACAGAGTTGGCTTTCTCCGTGTCCCGTTGACTAAGCAATGTAGGTTGGCGAACCCGCGGGGGAGGGCCTTCTCTGTGGCTGCTCCAGCCTTATGGAACCAATTACCCCCCAATATCCATACTGCTCCTACCCTTCTGACCTTCCAAAAGGCCATGAAGACCTGGCTTTGCCAGCAGGCCTGGGGGCTGTGAATCTTGCCACAGCCAAATTATGCCTGATTTTATATGTAGGTGTGGTTTTTTGGGATAGTTTGTTAGAGTTTTATAATGGAGTTTTACTGTTTTTTAACTAATATTTGACTTTTTTATTGTATTGTATTGTATTATTTGTTGTTGTAAGCCGCCCTGAGTTCCATTGGGATTGGGTGGCATAGAAGTCAAATTAATTAAATTAAATTATGTTACAGATAGTACCACGTGGCTTTATAGGTAATTCTTGACTTAAACAGAGGTGGGTTCTTCCTAGTTCGGATTGGATCGCCTAAACAGGTAGAGACCCACTGGGGATGTCACAAGGGCATCATGGATCCAGTTCAGTCTGTGCTGGTTCATGGGTGCCATCATCTCCCCCCCCCCCAATTTTTTTTTTCTTTTTTACTGTTTGAAAGATTTTTTCCTCTGCTGCTGCTTGAAAAAGGGCCCTACCACCCACCCCCAGGTTTATACTTACCTTTATTACCTCTGCTGTGGTTTGGGCTGATTATAGCTACTGAGCATGCACAGAACACAATTGCACGAGGGGATGCATGCGACATGAGCGAGCATGTACGTGCAAAACATCACAATGCGAACAGGTGGTGAAGGAAAGTGGAACCCACCCCTGACTTAAAACTACAACTGGGTTCAGAATTGTAATTATTAAGCAATATGGTGATAAGACAAGTCCCTTTGTTTAGCACTCTCATAACTTATAATGGTTGCTGAACAAATGGTTACAAGTTGAGGACTGCCTGTACTTAATGTTTTTCCTTTAAGTATGCTAGTTTGTAATAGCATGAAACAGCATTTTCTGCATTGTGATGTGTGATCACGTCTCTAGAGAGGTTTTATTGATTTATTGCTTTTGGTACTTTGCAATTTGTTTGAATTGAACAAAGCTGATTATATAAGATATAAAGTAGGGAAATGTTTTGTTATTTTATTATTAAATAAAACATTTTCTCCATTTCTTAGAGATTAATTAAGCTAAGGCATTTTATTATTACTATATTACAATGAAATTGTTATTTATAATTGTGTAAATTCCACATTAACATAAGTAGTTCATGTCTATTATATTTACAGATTACCAGAGAGCAGAATTGTTACATTTACGTTGATGGAAAGAATGAAACTACTTCCAACTGGATGAGGTAAAAATCTTTGATAAAATTAAAGAGATTTTTGTATTTTTAAATGGAGCTTTGTCACCCAAAACTTTCCCAGAATCATTCCGTCTGCTGTCCAGTCTCACCATCCTGAAAAGCTGATAGTAATATTCTAGGACTGTAACTTTTTATAACACAATTGTATGCATGCATATATGTATTTGATTTATATACTACATTTCATTTAGTATCCCAAGGTGACTTCAGGTAGGTAGTCCTCAACTTACAACCACAACTGAGCCCAAAATTTATGTTGCTAACTAATTTCCTGGGTTTTTTTGATAACAACTTATCCTTTTAACATCAGTGACCCTTTTAACACAGGTATGTTAACTGTGCCAGGAATGAGGAAGAACAAAATCTTGTTGCCTTCCAGTATCATGGGGAAATATACTACAGAACGTGTAAAGAAATTCAACATCATTCTGAGTTCTTGGTTTGGTATGGAGAAGAATATGGAAAGGAACTTGGCATCAAATGGGGATCTAAATGGAAATCGCTAAACGGTATAATGCTAGATGATTTGTTGCTTAAATTAATAAGGATCGCTGGAGACCAGAGAACTTAGTATCTAAGGAAGTATTCTAATAATTTAAGACCCTAGGCCAAAATATTGTTCTTGGGTTTTTTTAAAAAAAAAAACAGCTTTACAAATGAAATCGCAGCATTGTACCATAAGATGTCTAGGAATAATTTCGTATAGTCAGCGTCTGTTGACAAAACTGATGTTCTGACATGGTGTTAGTGTGCCTTCTACAATTTTTCCAGTTCTTATTCCACTTTTAAGTAGCATTTTATTTGAGGGATAAGAGATAATTTGTATTTGTACTATTATTGTATAATAACAACACGATTATAGCTATTACATAAAAATTCGGCATTGGTTACATTCATAATAAGAATATTGATCCATGGCCCATATTTTTCCTGCAGTAAGAGTTATTTTTGATAGTACACTGTAGAATAAAATTTTTTAGACGTACTGCCCTTGTTTTCCTTTCAAACACAAATCTTAAAAACTATTTGAATAATGATAGGAGGAGAAATATATGTTACATTGTTTGGCCCTATACCAGTGATGCCGAAACTTTTTTTCCTCTGGTGCTGAAAGAGCGTGTGTGGGGAAGCCTTTTTAATGTCTTTATAATATTTTCCACGTAGAAAATAAAACCTAATCAGAAATTCTTGTTCACAATAAGTTATCAGTTTGACAGAGATATTAATGCATACATTATAATATAGAATAATCTTCATATGAGTGCCTTACAAATTCAGATTGTTCAGTCCAGTTTATGATACCATTCTGTTAAGCTCCAATGTACTTTAACATCTTGTGTAAAACCTTCCAAGAAAGAAGTTAAGCCTCGAAAGAATTAAAATTAAATTTATACTGCATTGGTGATTGCAAATTATCTAATTACCGTATATACTGTAATAAGCATTGATATAATAAGAATAGTGAACTTTTTAATGTGGAAGGAAAGTCTACTTTTTCATTGCTGGACTAGGTTATAAAAAAGTAAGAAAGTATAAATCATAGCAGGTTCCTAATAGAAATAGTCCTTTTTTGTGAATAATTTTGTTTTTTCTTTGCAACTAGTTCACAAGCAGAATTCGTACTTGGCGAAGAAGCAACACATAGTTTGCCATGAGTGTCCCAGTTGTGAGACAGCATTTACTTGCAAAGATTATCTCGTCCGTCATATGAAATGGAGGCATTCTGGATTTATGATACTTGCTGAAGAACCAGAAAAAATACTAACAGAAAAATCATTACCCAAAATAAGAAGTTATGCTTCCTACCAAGTTATGGTGCAATATAGAACACCAAGCAATATGAACAAAGGTAAAAATTATGAAATGCTTTTTTTGAAAGATAGAAATAAAGAAGCAGAGAATAACAATCATAAAAACAATGGGAAAAAACATTTCCAGCTTCTTACTCACAATCAGATACATAGAGGAAAACCATATTTATATAAAGAACATGTAAAAAAGGTTGATGGATCATTACTATGTCTCACCAGACAGAAAGGGAGGCATAGAGGGGAGTTTTATTCACACAGAAAATATGAGCTAAGTTTAAGCCAATCACCCGGACTATTCATACGGAAGGAAATGCATGTAAGAGAAGAGTCATATTCATGTAGGGAGTGTGGGAAAAGCTTTAGCCAATCAGCAAACCTGACAATACATTCTCTCTCCTGGACATACACAGGAGAAAGAATGTATTCATGTAGGGAGTGTAGGAAAAGCTTCACTGCCTCATCACACTTGGCCAAACACAAGCAGACTCACACAGGAGAGAAGCCATATTCTTGTAGAGAGTGTGGGAAAAGCTTCACTGACTCATTAGCATGGACCAGACACAAGCAAACGCACACAGGAGAGAGGCCGCATTCATGTAGGGAGTGTGGGAAAAGCTTTAGCCAATCAGCAGACATGGCCAAACACATGCAGACACACACAGGAGTGAGGCCATATTCATGTAGGGAGTGTGGGGAAAGCTTCATTGACTCATCAGCATGGACCAGACACAAGCGGACGCACACAAGAGAGAGGCCATATTCATGTAGGGAGTGTGGGAAAAGCTTTAGCCGATCAACAACCCTGACTACTTACATGCGGACTCACACAGGAGAGAGGCCATATTCTTGTAGGGAGTGTGGGAAAAGCTTTAGCCGATCAGCAAACATGGCCACTCACATGAAGACGCACACAGGAGAGAGGCCATATTCATGTAGGGAGTGTGGGAAAAGCTTCACTGTCTCATCAAGCTTGGCCACACACATGCGGACGCACACAGGAGAGAGGCCATATTCATGTAGGGAGTGTGGGAAAAGCTTCATTGACTCATCAGCATGGACCAGACATAAGCGGACACACACAGGAGAGAGGCCATATTCATGTAGGGAGTGTGGGAAAAGCTTCATTGACTCATCAGCATGGACCAGACATAAGCGGACACACACAGGAGAGAGGCCATATTCATGTAGGGAGTGTGGGAAAAGCTTCACTGTCTCATCAAACTTGGCTACTCACATGCGGACGCACACAGGAGAGAGGCCATATTCATGTAGGGAGTGTGGGAAAAGCTTTAGCCAATCAGCAGACATGGCCAAACACATGCGGATGCACACAGGAGAGAGGCCATATTCATGTAGGGAGTGTGGGAAAAGCTTCACTGTCTCATCAAGCTTGGCCACACACATGCGGACGCACACAGGAGAGAGGCCATATTCATGTAGGGAGTGTGGGAAAAGCTTCACTGTCTCATCAAGCTTGGCCACACACATGCGGACGCACACAGGAGAGAGGCCATATTCATGTAGGGAGTGTGGGAAAAACTTTAGCCGATCAGCACACATGGCCACACACAAGCGGATGCACACAGGAGAGAGGCCATATTCATGTAGGGAGTGTGGGAAAAGCTTTAGCCGATCAGAAACCCTGACCATTCACATGCGGACGCACACAGGAGAGAAGCCATATTCAGGTATAATTTAGCTTCAGTGTGTCATGAATAATGCTCCAATATTCATCAAGTTTGACATAGACCAACTGTCCAGTAGTGTTGCTAAATATATAAATATAAATCCTGAAGTACTTTTGATATGAATAACACATCCAGTAAAAAAATAAGCCATGGATTTTGAATCAAAAAATAAAGTTTAGTTTATTAAAAAAAACTAAGAGGAAATTTAAGATATGGTTGTATCATCATCGGTAATAACAGGGGATTGGTTAAAACTCTCAAATGTTGAAGAGTTATCCCATGAAAATTATTGGCACCCACTAAAGCCAAAACCCATTGTCTTTGGAATTTATCCCGCTAACACTTCTTTTTGCTACTGTTTGCTCTGTGGGGAAAAAAAATAAGGTAAAGGCCTTCCTGTATTCACAAGTCTGCAGTATAAATAAAACTATGTTTTTCTTTAAAAAATGGAAAAATATTAAAATGGCAAATAAACAGTGCAGAGAAACATTTGTCCTCGTCATTCCGCCTTATCCTTTTTATTTTTGCAGATGTCATAAGAATTAATGTTCTATCAGCGAGAACTGTTGTTGGACATCGACTTCTTATATTTTATTTCTTCATATACACATCACAGATATTGTTATCCATTTATGTTTTTACAGGGAAATGGGACATCTATTTTATTCCACCAGGAATAAAAAATTCTGTATGCAGCTACTCCAAAGACTGGATAAGTGATGACATTTTCTTTGTTTCTTTAGTGAGAACATACACACTATCAATTAGCACCATCCACAATAAGGTTTTTCTATAAATATGAGATAATTTTTAAATGTTCAATTCAGAGGAGAAAATGTTAATTTGAAATGAATACAAATATGATTTACCAATGTGCTTCTTTTTGCTCAAATTGAGCAGTTGAAGGCAAGCATAAGGAGTTAATGGATTGCAAGTGTCACCATAGGTAATATTTAGCCATTGCTTTGGTTTCAGAATCTCAGAAAGATGCTCCTTTTTAAACTAATGGCAATCAGGAATCAGAATTACAAAATAGTATATAATCCAAGTATTTTCTTTGCTTGGAAAATCAAAGGATACGTTTTTGCTTATTTCATTTATGTTATTCTATTTAAGCCAATTTTTTACAATGCAGAGCTCACTTCTTCACATTAAATTTATACAATTACTGTATTATTATCTAAGAATAGGGAAATATAGAATCACCATCACATATATACACATTATTAGCAAGAGATAGTAAGAAAGGATTTTAAGATAACCATTTTCAATAAACTAGAAAATGACAACGAGGCATTTTTAATTCATGGTTTCTCTGGTTTCTCTAGCTGTAAATCAATCACTTTGACATTGCCTATGTCTTGATAGGTAGCTTGTAAGCCCCTGGAGATGTCCTCATACATTGAGCAATCATCCAGATTCAATCCCTAAGAGAAAACGACAAAGAGTTCATTATTCTGAAAGTCATGTAGTGAGGAAGTTAAAGCTAAAATCCTAAACAATTTGGGACACCTGATCGCAAATATAGTACATACAATAAAAGTAACACCAAGTAATTAATAAAGCGATAAATATATTTCCAGTTGGAAAAATGTCCTCCATTGATGAATATCAGGATGCTTCCTGTATCCCGTTCCGTCTCTAGCACCGTCATTGATACACTATCTATATTCTTGCACTATACTGTAGTTTGGAATACTGTAGATGATAGTACTGTAGATGAATACAGTGTTCCCTCAATTTTCGTGGGTTCGAACTTAGCGAAACGGCTATACCACGGTTTTTCAAAAATATTAATTAAAAAATACTTTGCTGGTTTTTTCCCTATACCACGGTTTTTCCCGTCCAATGACATCATACATCATCGCCAAACTTTTGTCCGCCTTTAATAAATATTTTTTTTAATAAACTTTAATAAATAAACATGGGGAGTAATAATCTAAATGGTTGCTAAGGGAATGAGAAATTGCAGTTTAGGGGTTTAAGGTGTTAGGGGATGGCTTGGGATACTGTTCATAGCCAAAAATAGTGTATTTACTTCCGCATCTCTAGTTTGCGGAAATTCGACTTTCGCGGGCGGTCTCGGAACGCAACCCCCGCGAAAATCGAGGGAACACTGTACTGTAGATGATAGTACTCCTAACTGGAATCTCTTGTTTTCATTGTTATATACCCCATTATTTCATCTCCCTTGCTTCTGCAATATGCCAATGAATCGTTCCATTTCTCCACGATTGACCTCTCCAGGTTCCTAAGAGGCCAGTAAGGGGCGTACATAAGTGCAGTGGTGTGCCTTTCGTCCCCTGTCCAATTGTCTTTCCTTTCTCTCACTTATCATATATATTTTCTTTCTTTCATATATCCTCTCCTCTAAGTTCACTTTACCCTTATATATATTACTACATGTCTATTTTTCTTCCTATGTATTTGTGTATTGGACAAACGGATAGATAGATAGATAGATAGATAGATAGATAGATAGATAGATAGATAGATAGATAGATAGATAGATAATAAATAAATAAATAAATTGACTTACTTCATACAGATTCTCCTCTTCACAAGCTTTCTTCTTGGCCTGCAAGAGGCGCTCATTTTCCCATCTCTTCTACAAACAAGACAAGAAGAGGCAAGTAATACTATAATTAATAATAATAATAATTTATTAGATTTGTATGCCGCCCCTCTCCGAGGACTCGGAGCGGCTCACAACAAGTAAAACATCATATACAAATCCAATGTTAAAACAGTTTTAAAAACCCCTATTAAAAACAGTCATACAACCCAAACACACCATACATAAAAGGATATATCAATTCCTCCATGCCTGGCGACATAGATGAGGTTTCAAAAGTTTGCGAAAGGCAAGGAGGGTGGGGGCAGTCCTAATCTCCGGGGGGAGCTGATTCCAGAGGGCCGGGGCTGCCACAGAGAAGGCTCTTCCCCTGGGTCTTGCCAGACAGCATTGTTTTTTCGACGGGACCCGGAGAAGGCTAACTCTGTGGGACCTAATCGGTCACTGGGATTCGTGCTTTAAGTTCTATTTTAACTTCAGCTTTGGTGAAATTACATATAAATGTTTTAGTACTTTACTCATGTATTGTACCATGCACAAATAAATACAGTAAATAGAGGATACTTAAGGGTAAATTAAGGGCTTTACTCCCATGGTTTCTATCCAGTCTATTAGATGGGCAAGCTCTGAATCCACTTAATCAAAGACTGTCATCTAGCAGTCCAGTTTGCCCCCACCCCCACCCTGAAAATCATACTGCCCTAGATTAAATTCTAAAATATACTGCTCATGTTTCTGAAAGCCTCAAAGACCAGACTGTTCCTATTTTGTATGGCTTCTGCAATCACATGAATTTTATACCTACATAGATACTGTATATTATTTTTGGGCAGCTGGGCAGCTAACAAAGCTAACCTTTGTTAGCTGCCCAGAATAATAGTGAAATAGAAAAGTATATCAAATAATTTAAGTAAGTAAAATCAACCAGGAAAAACTATTCATGTGCAGATAGTAAACCACAACAGATGTTTGAATAAACCTTGTCACGTAGCTAAATAAATTCAACTGTCAGATATAACTAAGAGCTTGGATGCAGGGCTGCATGTTGGACCATAAACTGGAAGAATTTTTTAAAATAGTAATTCAATATTTACTATAATAAACAGGTTTTATGCTATTGAGCTATTCTAAGCATACTGTAGGTAGGTCCACTGACTTTCATATAGAAATGGGTATGTAACAACAAATAGAAACATAGACGATTGACGGCAGAAAAAGACCTCAGAGTCCATCTAGTCTGCCCTTATACTATTTCCTGTATTTTATCTTAGGATGGATATTTGTTTATCCCAGGCATCTTTAAATTCAGTTACTGTGGATTTACCAACCACGTCTGCTGGGAGTTTGTTCCAAACATCTACTACTCTTTCAGTAAAACAATATTTTCTCACATTATTTCTAATCTTTCCCCCAACTAACCTCAGATTGTGCCCCCTTGTTCTTGTGTTCACTTTCCTATTAAAAACACTTCCCTCCTGGACCTTATTTAACCCTTTAACGTAGTATTTAAATGTTTCGATCATGTCCCCCCTTTCCCTTCTGTCATCCAGAAATAAAAAATATTTAATAATAGTAATAATAGTAGTAGTAGTAATAACAACAACAACAGAGTTGGAAGGGACTTAGAGATCTTCTATTCCAACCCCCTGCTTAGGCAGGAAACCCTACACTACTTCAGACAGATGGTTATCCAACATCTGCTTAAAAACTTCCAGTTTTGGAGCATTCACAAGTTTCTGGTGGCAAGTTGTTCCACTGATTAATTGTTCTACTGTCAGGAAATTTCTCCTTAGTTCTAATTTGCTTCTTTCCTTGTTCAGCTTCCACTCATTCCTTCTTGTTCTACCCTCAGGTGCTTTGGAGAATAGGTTGACTCCTTGTTCTTTGTGGCAATTGTGATATTGGAAAACTGCCATTATGTCTCCCCTGGTCCTTCTTTTCATTAAATTTCATTAATTTGATTAATTAATAGGTGATGGATTTAAGATAAAAGATGCAGCTTGTTTGTTTATGCCAAGAATCTGGGCCTAATTTTTCATCCCCTTGATGAAAATACTCTTTGAGACTTACATATGATGCTTTGCATTAAATGATGGAAAAAATAGATATATGCAATACTGGAGGAATATTCTACTAAAAGCAGGCATCAATAGAATTTTATTTTGGGAAAACAACTATACATTCCTCCTAATGTGTGTAGCTAACAATTTGCCTAGGTGATAATCTATGTCACAGGAACAGTTACTTAGATTACTGCCAATTGGATCTGATATAATGCATATTAATAATAATAATAATAATAATAAGTGCAGACTCTGTAAAGAAACAGATGAAACAATCAATCACATACTCAGCTGCTGCAAAAAGATCGCACAGACTGACTACAAGCATAGACATGATGCTGTGGCACAGATGATCCACTGGAACTTGTGCCGGAACTACCATTTGCCAGTGGCAAAGAACTGGTGGGATCATAAGCCTGAAAAAGTGGTCGAAAATGAGCAAGCAAAACTACTGTGGGACTTCTGACTTCAGGCTGACCGAATTCTGAAGCATAACACACCAGACATTGTGATCGTGGAGAAAAAGAAAGTATGGATCATCGACATTGCAATCCCAGGAGACAGCAGAATTGAGGAAAAGCAGCTAGAAAAATTGGTGAAATAGGAAGATCTAAAAATCGAGCTGCAACGACTCTGGCATAAGCCCGTGAAAGTGGTCCCAGTGGTACTTGGCACGCTGGGCACAGTGCCAAAGGATCTCAGCGGACATTTGGAAACCATTGGAATTGACAAAATCTCCATCTGTCAATTGCAAAAGGCTGCTTTACTGGGATCGGCAAACATAATTCGCCGCTACATCACGCAGTCCTAGGTGCTTGGGAAGCGCCCGACTGGTGATGGAATACGAAATCCAGCATAGTAATCTCGTTTGCTGTGTTGTACTGACATAATAATAATAATAATAATAATAATAATAATAATAATAATAATAATAATAATGTGAAAAAATGTTGAAAATAATATAGTTCCAAGAATAATAATCTCCTAATTATGCTTTTGAAACAAGTTGATTTTTCCATTACTGTATTCTGTCTCTAATGCCTCTGCAAGGAAACAAAACATTCTTTTGCATGGTGATCAAAAGCAGAACAAGATCTGGTGACTGGAAACTATGCACAAATAGATTTAGAATGGGTCATACTATAAATGCGTGTATGGAAATGATATCGGAAGGGAAAAAAACAGCTCACCTTGAAGAGCAGAAAAAGGCCAGGACCGATGGCACAGATAAGCAGAAGGAATCCTTCAACAGTGATAATCTTGTTTTTAATGGATTCACTCATATTCAGGAAGGAGACAGGGCGAGGCTCTAGAAAACAGCCAGAAATGGACAATTGATTTGGAGAAACCTCTTGACATTCCTGGTCTTCCTATTTACCATCCAGTTGGAATTCTCCTTTTCAGAATTATTTATGCTGCCAACTCATCTTGCTGCAAATCACAGCTATGTCTATTAATTCCTCGAGGTCCTTTTATCAAATACCAATTTTTGCAAAATGGCAAACACATTGACAAAAAAGACTGACACATGTTAATTTTTAAGTCCTCGAAGTTCTTTTATCAAATACCAATTTTTGCAAAATGGCAAACATGTTGACAAAAAAACTGACATATGTTAACTTTTAAGTCGTCGAGGTCCTTTTATCAAATACCAATTTTTGCAAAATGGCAAACACATTGACAAAAAAGACTGACACATGTTAATTTTTAATCCCAGTGTTGATTTGCATGACATTCTCATCTTAGCTAGTTTTAATCCAGGTTAATGGTGGCTCACGTATTTAGTGTAATTATTGGCCATTTAGTTAACTGTTGGGTTTATTTTATTATACAAACCTAGAACGTGGGTTAGTTCAATAACTGATTAACTAAACCATGTTAGTTAAATATAGCCAACCTTTAGGCATTATTGCTTGGCACAGACTCTGTTTTATAGAGCAGAAGATTATATGCATTGATGTACCGTATTTTTCGGAGTATAAGACGCACTGGAGTATAAGACACACCTTAGTTATTGGGGAGGAAAAGAGGGAAAATAATCTTGCTTGCCAGGTATTCATCTGGCTAGCATCCTTAGTCTGGTCAGCTTCAGCACATTATTTTATCCCCTGCTTAAGGGCTTAAAAAAAACTTTATTCTGAGACAGTAACAATGAAAGAGCTTGCAAGCCAATAAGAGCTGGGAACATCGTTAGCACCTGGAAAGAAACAGTCGGAGCAAGTAGAGCAATGGAAACAACCCTGCAAAGACTTGGAGCTTGGAAAACATTCTTCGCAGAGAGTAACTATGAAAGAGCTTGCAAGCTGGTAAGAGCTGGCAACATTGTTAGCACCTGGTTAGGGCTGGAAAGAAACTTACTTGAAGCAAGTTAGAACAATGGAAAAAACCCTGCAAAGACTTAGGGCTTGGAAAACATTTTTCACAGAGAGAAACAATGAAAGAGCCTGCAAGGTAAGAACTGGGGACATTGTTAGCAGCTAGTTAGGGCTGTTGGTGGGGGCGGGAGCTACACTCAGAGTATAAGACGTAATTATCAGCCTTTTTTAGGGAGGAAAAAAGTGTGCCTTATATATCGAAAAATACGGTATATATTTAAATTGCATATGTATTTCCTAATCAACTAACCAACCTCTCTCTCTCTCTCTCTCTCTCTCTCTCTCTCTCTCTCTCTCTCTCTCTCTCTCTCTCTCTATGTGTCTATCTATCTATCTATCTATCATCTACCTACCTACCTACCTACCTACCAACATACTGTACCTATCTATCTCTCTATCTATCTATCTATCTATCTATCTATCTATCTATGTGTCTATCTATCTATCTATGTGTCTATCTATGTGTCTATCTATCTCTATCTATCTATCTATCTATCTATCTATCTATCTCTATCTATATCTATCTATCTCTATCTATCTATCTCTATCTATCTATCTATCTATCTATCTATCTATCTATCTATCTATCTATCTATCTATGCTGCCCCTCTCCGTAGACTTCTATGCTAAACCAGCTATCTAGATTTCTCCTGTAGATGTCTCTTCCTCCAAAAGGTTTGGCAGACAGCTGACCATTTCAAAACTTCAACTCAAGGTGTGTGGGCTGGAGGTGGGTCATATCACAGACAAACAGTAATTTCAAAAAGGAAATGAAAGTTCCAATTCACAGTGTATTGCAATGGAGCATATTAAAAAAAACGAAGACTGAGATACTGTAATTTTGAGCCAGACAAAAGGACAAAACAGCTATGTTGGAATCTAATTGTTTTGGAAGAGCATGCCATAAAAAAGGGAACTCCTCAATATCTATAACTCACCCCAATTCCCATTCCCTGAAATGATTACATTAGCTACTATTATTTCACAAATACATGTTTTTATTAAAAAAATAGTTCTATAGACTTCTAGACATCTTTATCTACATTAAATCTTTATCTACTATATTTTGAGGCTGAAATGCAAGATGAGGAAGTGGGTACTTAACCCTTTACTTCCATTAGTAATGAGCAATGAATAACTAGTAGTCTATTATTTCACCATAAGCCATATTCTAATTGTTCTATAAATGAAACCAGAAATATATAATAACAATACAATAACCTTGTATATTTCTGCCAAGTGATGAGGAATTTTATACATTGAATATAAGCTCTAAAAAACTAACCCCAATAGGTTGAATGATCTCTGAACTAGATCAATGCTGTTGACTTGCCAAACACTTAAAACCAGCTAATAATATGAATCCCCATCCATTGGATGCAGGCAGCACAGGAACCTATGCCCTCTCTGGTCCATGGGAAAAAACTCTCCATGAAACCAGTCCCTGGTGCCAAAAGGTTGCAAGACACAGGGCCAACCTCTACCTATTTTTTTAAAAATATTGAGGTCTAACCTAGTTCTCTTAAAAAAATATATAAAACTGAGAAAGGTAGAAGGAAAACAAAACTAAAATGGAACGACTAGTAGCAATCTGTACATACTTGATTATAAGAGTACAGTGGTACCTCTACTTAAGAACGCCTCTACTTAAGAACTTTTCTAGATAAGAACCGGGTGTTCAAGATTTTTTTGCCTCTACTTAAGAACCATTTTCTACTTAAGTACTTGAGTATGGAAAAATTTCCCAGGAAATTTGAGAGTGGCATGAAGGCCTGGCCAGTTTCCTGCCATTCCCCCTTTAATCCCGGCCATCTTGGGCTTTTCTGGGCTCTTTTGGGGGTGTTTAACGAGGCTTTGGGAGCCCAGAGCGAACAGAGCTTTTTCCTTTCTCTGGGCGCTTGGAGAGGGAATAAACCACTTCATTGTGGTGACTCCCTCGCACTATCTATCTATCTATCTATCTATCTATCTATCTATCTATCTATCTATCTATCTATCTATCTATTTTATTTCTATGCCACCCCTCTCTGAAGACTCGGGGTGACTCACAACATATAATAAAAAAACAGCAATATAAAATGACAAATCCAATTAACTAGCTAAAAATCTAACCTAAAATCCCTAATACAGTATTTTAAAAATCAATAATATACACTCAGACTTCAGCCACACATGACATTCATCAGTCAGGGGACTGAGATCTAATCGCCCCAAGCCTGGCGACCTAAATGAGTCTTGAGACTTGCGGAAGGCAGGGAGGGTGCGGGAGCACGAATCCCCGGGGGAGCTGATTCGAGAGGGCCGGGGCCCCCACAGAGAAGGTTCTACACCTAGGCAATTGACCTTGTCTATTTGACGGGAACTGGAGAAGGCCAACTCTGCGGGACCTAACCAGTCGCTGAGATTCATACGGCAGGAGGCGGTCCCATAAGTAATTTTGCCCGATGCCATGTAGGGCTTTATAGGTTATTACCAACACTTTGAATTGTGTCCGGAAATCAATTGGCAACCAATGCAGTCAATGACCAACAAGCTCAACGTCTTAGCCACTGAGGAACCGCATCCCTTAATACAACCTGTAGTGCATATAAGGTTTATACTCACTCCTGACCCACAGAAACGTTCCACAGGAATGCCCACGGCTACTGTAAGCGACCACCAAGCAATAGTACATGCCCGTGTCGTTCTTTTGAGTCGAATAAAAGAAAAGCTTTGACCAGCCTTGAAGGACATTTTCAGAGATTTTGCGGTTTGCGGTAGCAGGGACGTCAGAATTGGTGCTACAATTTGGGGAGCAAGATTTTTTCCAGGAAACCTTTGCATTCGGGGGAGCATCAAACTGACACTCCAGAGTAGCAGACTCCCCTTCCAAAATGATCCGAGAGGTATCTACGGGTTTCATGATGACGAGCGTCTGGAAACGTTGTTGCATCACCGGCTTGGAATTATTACAGGTGGGATCCGTTGGCGCCGGCGTAGGCATGACAACGTATTCTTTGGCGCTTGCAGGGTTTTGATCGGTGCTATTGACTTCCTCTGTTGTTGGAATGATTTTAGTGGTATTAGTAGGTGGGTTGTCACACATACAACCTGCAAATAGAAGAAGAAGAAGAAAAAATTAATCAAATTTATATAGTTGCCTGTTCTGGTTGCAGGCTAATTCAGATAAGATTTGGAATTGACTGCTAGTCCCTGTTGTGGTTAGCTCTGGTCCTGCTCCTTCCCCAAGAACTGTGGATGTGGGGAGACATCCACATGCTGCAGGCCTGTTTTGCCCCCGGTGGAATCTGCTGATGAAGGCTCCTCTGGCCAAGAAGAGATGAGTGACAGGAGGAGAGTGAGGCAGACAGCTCAGAAGGAGATCAATTATCTGGCTCCTCCTTGGATTCAGAACAAGAGTTAATGATACAGCTACGCATGCGGAGAGTGATGCATAGGCAACAACAACTGAGAGATTGTTATCAAAGAAAATGAGGCCACCTGTGGTTGGGTGGGGCGGTGGTCATTAGTGAGGCTGCTATAAAGAGCAGCCTGTGGGTTTGGCCATTGTGGAGGATTATCTGATCATGTTTCGTGACTGCTTTACTGACTTTGACCTTTTGTGTGCTGATTTTTCCCCGCTTTGAAACTAAACCAGAGCAAAGTGTGTTTCACTTTCTGAAAGAAGAAGGACTGTGAATTGCCTCACAGCTGCAAGCTAAGTATCACAGAACTGATAAGGGACTTGTACAAATTACCAGTTTGTTTGGAGACGAGTGCTTTTTGCTATGCAAAAAGAGTGCTCTGTTTATTTGCATTTTCGGTATAAAGAACATTGTTTTGAATTTTCAAACGTGTGTGTGTCTGAAATTGTATCTGTGCATTTTTGGGAGGATTCTACCAGAGAGCTCGACAGAACAGTCCCCAAGTCTACGGAGAGGGGCGGCATACAAATTTAATAAATAAATAAATAGATGTTTATTTTGTAAAACATAGCAGATCTTCTCCTATGTACCATTCCTTTGGTACCCGAGCAAAAAAGGTTCGCCCTCACTGGTATAGGATATCCTGCTTGAGCAGGGGAGTTGGACTAGATAGAAGACCTCCAAGGTCCCTCGCGGTTCTATTCTGATTGAACCATTGGGTCTATTCACACAACACACCGACTCACAGGTCAATAAGGTATAACAATGTGAAAACCCAGACTGTTTTTTAAAAAAATATTTTAAAAAAATATTTACTGATCCCTCACATCTTGGACACAAACTGTTTCAACTCCCACCTTCAAAACGTCACTACAGAGTACCGCACACCAAGACAACTAGACACAAGAACAGTTTTTCCCCTCGAACGCCATCACTCTGCTAAAGAAATAATTCCCTCAACACCCTCAAACTTTTTACTAAGTCTGCACTTCTATTTCTACTAGTTTTTTCTCATCATTCCGATCATCCTTTTCCTCCCACTTAGGACTGTATGACTGTAACTTGGTGCTCGTATCCTAAAATTTTTATTAATATTGATTGTTTCTTCATTGCTTATTTGACCCCTACGACAATCACTAAGTGTTGAACCACATGATTCTTGACAAATGTCTCTTTTTTTTTTTTCATACACTGAGAGCATCTGCACCAAAGACAAATTCCTTGTGGGTCCCATCACACTTGGCCAATAAAGAATTCTATTCTATTCTACTCTGTTCTGTTCTGTTCTATTCTATTCTATTCTATTCTAAATGGTTAGCTGGATGCTTGGAAATTCAGTAGGAATTTTCTCTGAATATTTGTACGTCGGATTGAGGAATAAGGCCTGCGCAAAAATGAAAAGGGGGGGGGGAGAAGGTCACATTTCCCAATATATCTTGCGATCTTTCCAATAACAAACCCTCCCCCGAGTGCTTTCCCTGCTGGTAAACCCACCCAACCACATCTCCACAACCAAACCCCAAGAGGGTGCTGATGGTTTTAGTTCCCTTTTCCTGCCTCTGTTGACAGGAAACAGAAGAGGACCACTTCTTATAAGGCGGAAAGATTATGGTCCACCCTTGCCCAGGTATGCAGAAGCCTTTGCGGAACCAGATTTGAGACGTTTTCGGAGGAACTACCGGTATATCTCTAAAAATAGTTAGCCCCCAAAGTGGCTTTTTTTTTGGAAGCTTCTTGGATGAGAAGCGAAACATCTTCAAAAGAAGTCCAGTTACCTTTTCGGGGGAAAAACACACCTTACCTGGGAATAAGTCACACTGAATTCAGTAGAGCCTGTTTTCGGTTAGGTAGGCATAGGCTACCGTGGTTAGGTCCCTCTTTTGACATGGGGCCAAGCCAGCTTAATCAAGCCAATGTTTTGGGGTCGCTGGCCTGTCCATAAGTGCCACCTCTGATGGGCATTTACAGGAAAGGAGGCTTAGTTTAGGGTACCGTTTGAAGCTTTCACCTAGCTACAGAGGATACTCATCCGGAGCAGGTTCGCCACACCGTTCATGGTTATCGCGGTGCCCAGCGAAAACAACAAGAACCCAAGTAGCTGCACTGCCCCCACTCTTCGCTGCCTTCTCTTCTGGGCTCGGAGTAGCTTGCAAATGGGAAAACACTCCCTGTCCAGGGGAAATCAATCGAGATGGACCACCCATGTTCCCCAGGCTTACAAGCCCCACCCCGGCATCGCTCTGTGCCTCCTCAGGGAAGCGTGCCCCACTATTTGAGAAGGACTGCATTAACTCAATTGAATGGGTTAATCTAAAACATATGAAGAATGGTTGCAGGAACTGGGCATGACTAGTTTAATGAAAATAAGGACCAGGGGAGACAGAATAGCAGTCTTCCGATATCTCAGGGGTTGCCACAAAGAAGAGGGAGTCAACCTATTCTCCAAAGCACCTGAGGGTAGAACAAGAAGCAATGGGTGGAAACTAAACAAGGAGAGAAGCAACTTAGAACTAAGGAGAAATTTCCTGACAGTCAGAACAATTAATCCATGGAACAGCTTGCCTCCGGAAGTTGTGAATGCTCCAACATTGGAAGTTTTTAAGCAGATGTTGGATAACCATCTGTCTGAAGTAGTGTAGGTTTTCCTGCCTAAGCAAGGGGTTGGACTAGAAGACCTCCAAGGTCCCTTCCAACTCTGTTGTTGTTGTTAAGTGTTGTACCACATGATTCTTGACAAATGTATCTTTTTCTTTTATGTACGCTGAGAGCATATGCACCAAGACAAATTCCTTGTGTAGTTCTCTATCCATTAATATAGGTACAGGCACCTATTCTCTAAGATTAATTTTGATATAAGCAGTGATGGTCTCCTATGCTATGGGTACGGTGAGGTATACAGAACAGGTAGAAAAAATTTGGATTTTTTTTTCTTTTTTTCCTTTCTGGGCTCTGGGAATGTTTTTCCTATCACAGTAAATAAGGTTGAATGTGTATAATTTTACAAGAGTTGTGCATGTGTGCATACACTTTATATAGTAGATAATGCATATTTTGTGTATCTGTATGTACACATATGACAAATATACATAGAATCAAAGGGTATATTTTGGGTGGTCAGTAATAATAAATAGATAGGGAAATTGTATCTCTTTGAGGTGAGGAGAGGCCAGGCATCCTAACCCAAACCCTTGACGTGAGTGACGTCAAGCTGGCTACCTTTAAGCCAGTCACATGACCTTTAAGCCACCCCGGTCACATGATCACCAAGTCACTCCCACCTGGTCACATGGCCAGCAAGCCACACCCACAAAATAAGCCACGCCTACAGTGTGGTAGTAAAAATTTTTGCAGCCATTCATTGCCTACTAAGGATACAATTCTCTATCAATTGATATAGGAACATTCTCTAAGATTTATTTTGATATAAGCATATATGTATAGTTCCTTGAGGGTGGCTGTGGAATTCTGGGAGTTGAACTTCACATACCTGAAAGCTGCCAAAATTGAGAAACATTAGAGATACCAAAGATTCAGTCTTGAACTATTTACATACCGCGAATTGTTGCCCCCCAAAAGTCCATGCAATCCTAAATTGCATCATCAGAGGGATAGAATCAAGAATCAGCGTACCAATACAGCAATTATACGCTGCAAAGTCCTGCCCGTCAGCAACTACTTCAGCTTCAACCACAACAACACAAGAGCTCACAACAGATTTAAACTTAATATTAACCGCTCCAAACTTGACTGTAAAAAATGCGACTTCAGTAACCGAGTTGTTGAAGCGTGGAACTCATTGCCGGACTCTGTAGTGTCATCCCCAAACCCCCAACACTTTATCCTTAGACTATCCACAGTTGACCTCTCCAGATTCCTAAGAGGTCAGTAAGGGGTGTGCATAAGTGCACTAGAGTGCCTTCCGTCCCCTGTCCTATTGCTCTCCTATATCTCCTATACCTTTCTTCTATTCCTATATTTATTCTATTCTTTCACTGCTATATTTTATTCCTATTTCTTCTCTTCTCTTCTTTCTTGTACTTTACTATGAGTATATCCTCTATAACCTTCATTATATATTTACTATAGGTATACCCAATATAACTCTCATTGTGCAATGGACAAAATCAATCAATCAATCAATCAATCAATAAAATAAGTAGCGGCAACCCCTGTCTCTAAAACAGTGGTGGCAAATCTTTTTTTCCTCAGGTGCCGAAAGTGCGTGCATGCACACTATCACACCTGCACGAGTGCCCATACCCATAACTCAGTGCCCGGGGAGGGTGAAAATTGCCTCCCCTGTCGTCCCCACCCCCAGAGGCCTTCTGGAGACCAGAAACAGCCCATTCCCAACTTCTGATGGGCCTAGTACAGTGGTGGACTCCTATGGGTACCGGTCAGGTACTTAGTACCAGTAGCAAAATTTTGATTGCCCCCCCCCCCCTTTTTCCCCCCTTCTGGGCTCTGGGTATGTTTTTCCTATCACAGTACATGAGGTTGAATGTGTATAATTTTAGAAGAGCTGCGCGTGCGTGTGTACATACACTTTACATAGTAGATAATCAGGAGTGGGCTATAGCCCAGATAGGAGTGGGGTAGCAAAAATGTAGCTCCACCCCAGAACACCCAATTGTTGTACACTGCTTGTATCTTGAGAAGGGTGGCATAGAAATCTAATTTAATAAGTAAGTAAGTAAGAAAGAAAGTAAGTAAGTAAGTAAGTAAGTAAGAAAGTAAGTAAGTAAGTAAGTAAGTAAGTAAGTAAGTACGAAAGTAAGTAAGTAAGTAAGTAGGTAAATAAATGAACAAATAAATATGAAAGATGTTGAAACAAAATGCATAAGCCACACCCACAGTGTGGTAGTAAAACTTTTGATAACCCATCACTGGCCTAGTAGGCCCGTTTTTCATCCTCCCCAGGCCCCAGAGGTCTCCCCTGGAGCTGAGGAGGATACAAACGCCCTCCCCCATCCCTCTGGAGCCCCCCCGGAAGTTGAAAATACCCTCCTAGAGCCTCAGTACGAGCCGGTAGATATGGCTCTGCGTGCCACCTGTGGCACCCGTGCCATAAATTCGCCACCAATGCTCTAGAGCAGTGTTTCCCAACCTTGGCCACTTGAAGATATCTGGACTTCAACTCCCAGAATACCCCAGCCAGCGAATGCTGGCTGGGGAATTCTGGGAGTTGAAGTCCAGATATCTTCAAGTTGCCAAGTTTGGGAAACACTGCCCTGGCCTAGAGCATAGAGTTGCAATTGCCCAACCGTATACACCTGTATACCACCATCCCCAGCCTTGAGAGACAGGTGAACGCAAAACCAAGCTGCTCTCCGTGGCAAAAACAAAGGAAGGGTTTTAACACGTAGACTTTGCCCCCCCCCCCCGTGTTGTCACAGCCACCAGTCCTTAGGTTACAGCCAACTGCGACTTGATCTTTACCTGAAAGGGCTCCCAGGAGAAGGAGAGACCACAGGTGCCATCGGCCAACTTCCATCCTGTTCAAAACTATCCCACAGGGTCGATTGTCCGCAGCATCTATGCTGCAGTCGCCGCTGGGCTCCGCACTCCTTTGAGTTCTTGTATGTTTTGTTTCTTTTCCTGTTTTAAGTAGATTTCAGGCGATGCGCCTCGGTGCTCCCTCGCTCCACCCAGAGAAGAAGTCAGCCTGTTTTTTTGGTTTTCGTTTGTTATCTACTGAAGCTTCAATTTGAGGTTAGGTTGAGTGTCTTCGGCTTCGGTAGAAGGCACAGCCAGAAGTTCCTCCTTAGGACATTTCGTAGCTAAAAAGCAAGAACGTCTATTTACAAAGTTCTCTGCCAGCGATTACAGGTTACAGGAACATACAGGTAGATGTTAATCTATGAGGGTCGTCCAGAAAGTAATGCACCACATTTTTTTCTTCAACAATTATTTACTGAACACAATGAAACTTACACACAAGAAAGAATGTTTCTTCTACACTCCCTATTTTTCCACTTACTCTCCATTCCGTTCTATGGCCTTCCTCCAGCGAGACACAAGGGCGTGTATGCCCTGTCGGTACCACTCCTTGTTCTGGTCATGAAGGCATTTCTGCGCGAATCACTGAACTATCTTCTAATGGCCTCACCCTCTGTGCCCAGCGACTAACCGTACTTCTGTCGACTGCAGATTCTCCACAAACTGTACACAAACGTTTGTGAATGTTCCCAACAGTTTCTTTCTCTGCAGTGAGAAATTCAGTGATGACACGCCTGCACGAATCCCAGCAACCGATAAGGTCCCACAGAGTTGGCTTTCTCCGGGTCCCGTCGACTAAACAATGTCGGTTGGCGGGCCCCAGGGGAAGAGCCTTCTCTGTGGCGGCCCCGGCCCTCTGGAACTAACTCCCCCCGGAGATTAGAACTGCCCCCACCCTCCCTGTCTTTCGTAAACTACTCAAGACTCATTTATACCGCCAGGCATGGGGGAGTTGAGATAGCTCTTCCCCCTAGGCCATTACAAGTTATGCATGGTATGTTTGTGTGTATGTTTGGTTTTATAATAGGGGTTTTTAGTTGTTTTTTATTATTGGATTGTACATGTTGTGTTTATTATTGTTGTTAGCCGCCCCGAGACTGCGGAGAGGGGCGGCATACAAATCCAATAAATTATTATTATTATTATTATTATTATTATTATTATTATTATTATTATTATTATTGTAACGTACATCACTTACAGAAGCCATTTCCCGACCCCTAGGTTGAGAACCACTGACCTAGAGAATACATTAATCTGGTAATCTGATTAAGAAGTTCTTTGAATAAAGTCTTTCTATTGAATTGAGGAC
>NC_091960.1:5064455-5094624 GCF_031021105.1 Erythrolamprus reginae
CACCATCTTGCCCTTTTGGCCCTGAAGAATCTTCGCTTAAAATACACTTCCTTGGAAATCATATTCGTCATGCATAAATATTTTTGAAAAGTTCATGTCTATTTTTAACCAGCAGAGGTCACTATTGCTACTACTACCGTCCTACATTTAAAGTAACTTCTGCAAAAAAAACCCCTCATTTGTGGATAAACGTGGAACCAAGCCCTGGCAAAACATTTATTCCCCCCCCCCCCTTTGTCTTGGCAGTGTCTCTTTTCTGCTACTCCCTAAACACTCTTAACTTCTGAACATTAATTCATCTCCAGCGGGGGAAGAAGGGTTTAGCCACCCTTAAAAGCATTGCTATCAAATCACAAGTAGGAGCCCTTGATTTATCCAAAATTTCTGTTTCTAAGCAAGACATAAATTGAGCTGTGATGGTGCAGCTGCTAGAGTGCAGTACTGCAGGCTACTTCTGCGTGCCAGCTGCCTGCAATTTGGCAGTTCGAATCTCACCATTGGCTCAAAGTTGATGCAGCCTTCCGTCCTTCCGAGGTGGGTCAAATGAGGACCCAGATAGTTGGGGGCAAGCTGTAAAACGGTATATAAGTCTAAGTGCTATTGCTATCTCCTTCGTTCGTTCATTTCTTCCTTGCCTCCTGCTCATTGCCAGCAGCTCATTGCCAGCAATTCAATTCTCACCAGGCTCAAGGTTGACTCAGCCTTCCGTCCTTCCGAGGTGGGTCAAATGAGGACCCAGATTGTTGGGGGCAAGAGGCTGGCTCTAAACTGCTTAGAGAGGGCTGTAAAGCACTGGGAAGCGGTATATAAGTCTATATAAGCCGCTTCCGAGAGGGGCGGCATACAAATCAAATCAAATCAAATCATAAATAAATGCTATTGCTATCTCCTTCCTTGCTTGTATGTATTGTATTTGTATTTATTAGATTTGTATGCCGCCCCTCTTCGAAGAGTCGGGGCGGCTAACAACAATAAAAAAGACAATGTGAACAAATCTAATATTAAAAATAGTCTAAAAACCCCAATTTAAAGAACCAATCCTACATACAAGCTTACCATGTATAAATTCTATAAGCCTAGGGGGAAGGGAAAATTTCAATTCCCCCATGCCTGACGACAGAGGTGGGTTTTAAGGAGCTTGCGAAAGGCAAGGAGGGTGGAGGCAACTCTGATATCTGGGGGGAGCTGGTTCCAGACGGCCGGGGCCACCACAGAGAAGGCTCTTCTCCTGGGTCCCACCAAACGGCATTGTTTAGTTGACGGGATCTGGAGAAGGCCAACTCTGTGGGACCTAACCGGTCGCTGGGATTCGTGCGGCAGAAGGCGGTTCCTTCTTTCCTCCCTCCCTTCCTTCCTTCCCTCCCTCCCTCCCTCCCTCCCTCCCTCCCTCCCAGTGGTTAGAAAGCAGCATTGCAGGCTAACTCTGCTCACTGCCAGCAGTTCAATTCTCACTGGGCTCAAAGTTTACCCATCCTTCCATCCTTCCAAGGTGGGTCAAATGAGAACCCAGATCGTTGGGGGCAACGATCTGTAAGCTGCTTAGAGAAGGCTGTAAAGTTCTGTAAAGAGGTATATAAGTCTAAGTGCTATTGCTATTGGTAAGTGAATTCTGCTTTCTCCTTGGTTTCCCTCCTCCTCCCCACGTCATCCAAGGGCAGGCTGAAGGTCTGGAAATGGCTTTATCGGCGCTCTCTCGGAGGGAAGTCAGATGACTGGCAGAAACAAAGATAGGTAACAAGAACCGCAAAAGTCATCACGCTGATATTTGTTTATTCAAAGATAGGGTGGCAGCATGCCCACCTGGCACTAAGGTATGGCCTCAAGGTAGAACTTTTCCCAGGAGGCTGCATTAAAGTAACAGTGGATATACCTAGAAACCACTGGCAGTCCCTCCTTCCAAAGTGGGCCAAATGAGGACCCAGATGGTTGGGGGCAATAGGCGGACTCTTTGTAAACCGCTTAAGAGAGGGGCTGTGAAGCACTGTGAAGCGGTATATAAGTCTAAATGCTATTGCTATGTGATGATGATGTTTGCCCATCGTGTTCGAAGAAAACCTTGACATCTAACAGGCTGTGGGCTGTTATACCTACATGTACATTTAAATTTCAATTTTACATTTAAATTTCAATTTAAATATTTATTTAAATGTATATTGAAATATATAAATATAAATATGTATTTATATATTTATATTTATATGTATAAATATATAACACATATATACATATATACATATACATATACATGTGCATGTATGTATATATATATATGTGTGTGTGTGTGTGTTTGTTTGTATGTATGTATGTATGTATGTATGTATGTATGTATGTATGTATGTATGATTCGACACAAAAATATGTAACCCTTCCCTGGTGCAGAGCTGAAGGGATTGGATACTGTAGCCCAGAGGTTAATTCTATGCCTTACAAGGCAAAGGTTGCAGGTTCATCTCCCAGTGAGTGTATGGCTAGCTGATGAGGCCAAAATAAGGCCGAAATAGATCTATCCTAGTCTCCCTTAATTTTCAAATTCAACAAAAAACCATGTGACATATATATATATATATATATATATATATATATATATATATGTCACATGGTTTTTTTTGCTGAATTTGAAAATTAAGGGAGACTAGGAGGCGTTTTGGTGAAATCACATTCACCATCATCAGGCTGAAGTTGTAAGCTTCGTGCTGCTGTAAATATAGTTTACAGCAGCACGAAGTAAACTATTTACACGAAGTAAACTATATTTACAGCAGCACGAAGCTTACAACTTAAGCCTGATGATGGTGAATGTGATTTCACCGAAACGTCGCATAGACACTCAAAATATTACACGGGGCAAAACCCGAACTCAGAACAATCTACATACATATACCCGTGAAAATCTACGAAAACTAATATATATATATCACATGTTTTTTGCTGAATTTTTAAAAGTAAGGGATATATATATATATATATATATATATATATATATATATATATATATATATATTTCTGAGTTTGGGTTTTAACCCATGTAATATTACCCCGAACTCAGAACAATCTACATACATAGACCCATGAAAATCTACGAAAACACACACACATACATATATATACGGATATATATGGATAAAAGGAAAGATATAGCAGTTAGATAGAAGTCCACGTGATTTCAGGTGGCCAAATCCGAGCAACGTTTGTTTCAAAGACACCTTTAAGGGAGCTTTGCAAAGAGTATCCGACTTGCATTCCTCCGTTCCCTTATCTTCCCTCTTTCAAAGGGCACTCGACCCATTTCAGTCTGGAAAAAACGCCTCTAGATTTCATCAGCCACGGCCACTTTAACCTTTGGTGCTTGAAGTTGTTAAGCACCGACAAAGGGTTGTTTGTTGAAGCTTAACACAAATCTGGGAAAGTCTTGCTTTCCTCGCGGCTCCTGTTGGGATGTGTGTGAAGCTAAGGTCACCTCCATGTGTGGCTCTGTTGTCCTAGATTTTTTTATTTAACTCCTGGTTCTGTTGGCATGGCTTGGTAGGCATGGCAGAGGGAGGATACGGCAAAATCCCCATTCCCACCCTACTCCAAGGGGAAGGATATTGCAAAATCCCGGTTCCCACCCTACTCCAGGGGGAAGGAGACTGTAAACTCTCTATTTGCTCCCCACTCCAGGGGGAAGGATACTGCAAAAATTCCTATTTCCTCCCCATTCCAGAGGGAAGGATACTGCAAAATCCCCGTTCCCACCCTACTCCAAGGGGAAGGATATTGCAAAATCCCCATTCCTGAGTCTACAGAGAGGGGCGGCATACAAATCTAATAAATAAATAAATAAATAAATAAATAAATTCCCACCCTACTCCAGGGGGAAGGAGACTGTAAACTCTCTATCTGAACGCCATCACTCTACTAAACAAATAATTCCCTCAACACTGTCAGACTTTCTACTAAATCTGCACTTCTATTCTACTAGTTTTTCTCATCATTCCTATCACCCATTTCCTCCCATGTTGACTGTATGACTGTAACTTGTTGCTTATATCCTAAGATTTTTATTAATATAGCTTCTTCATTGCTTATTTGACCCCCATGACAATCATTAAGTGTCGTACCACATGATTCTTGACAAATGTATATTTTATTTATTTATTTATTTATTATTTATTATTTGGATTTGTATGCCGCCCCTCTCCGAAGACTCGGGGCGGCTCACAACAAGTGAAACAAATCATAAATAATCCAATTAATTAAAATATTTAAAGATTTAAAAAACCCCATATACTAACAGACACACACACAAGCATACCATGTATAAATTAAACGTGCCCAGGGGGAGATGTTTAATTTATGTACCCTGAAAGCATCTGCACCAAGACAAATTCCTTGTGTGTCCAATCACACTTGGACAATAAAATTCTATTCTATTTGCTCCCCCACTCCAGGGGGAAGGATACTGCAAAAAACTCTATTTCCTGCCCTTTCTAAGAGGTCTGTAAGGGGCGTCCATAAGTGCACCATTGTGCCTACGGTCCCTGTCCTACTGTTCCATTGCCTTCTACCATTATTTTTTATCATTACTTTTTTAATGTTTTATTTATACAAATTACCATCCTATAATTTTTTGACAAACAAACATTTCTGCACCATCAACCTTGGCTGTTGAGCAAGAGGTGCGATGGCCTAGAGGTGGAGCTCTCGCCTCACTATCAGGAGGTTGTTAGTTTGATCCTAGGTAGAGGCAGATGGACACAATGAGACTACATCTGCTGAATAAAACTCCACACTGGCGACAGGAAGGGCATCCAGGCAGTAAACGCTCGTCTCCATTCAGTTGCCCTAACTCCACCCCCCGCAAGGGATTATGGGGGTGATTAAATGAAGAAGAAGGAGCATTCACAACTTCTGGAGGCAAGCTGTTCCACTGATTAATTTGTTCTATCAGGAAGTTTCTCCTTAGTTCTGTTACTTCTTTCCTTGTTTAGTTTCCACCCATTCCTTTTTGTTCTACCCTCGGGTGCTTTGGAGAATAGGTTGACTCCCTCTTCTTTGTTGCAACCCCTGAGATATTGGACCACTGTTATCATGTCTCCCCTGGTCCTTCTTTTCATTAAACTAGCCATGCCCAGTTCCCTGCAACCGTTCTTCATGTGTTTTAGCCTCCAGTCCCCTAATCCTATTTGTGGCTCTTCTCTGCACTCTTTCTAGAGTCTCAACATCCTTTTTGCATTGTGGTGACCAAAACTGAATGCAGTATTTAGTATTTATTTAAGGCTTGGCTGTGCTATATATGAAGCACCTTTTCTGCCCCAGATCCATCTACCTGCACATCATAGAAACATAGAAGATTGACAGCAGAAAAAGACCTCATGGTCCATCTAGTCTGCCCTTATACTATTTCCTGTATTTTATCTTAGGATGGATATATGTTTATCCCAGGCATGTTTAAATTCAGTTCCTGTGGATTTACCAACCACCTCTGCTGGAGGTTTGTTGCAAGCATCTACTACTCTTTCAGTCAAATAATATTTTCTCGCATTGCTTCTGATCTTTCCCCCAACTAACCTCAGATTGTACCCCCTTGTTCTTGGGTTCACTTTCCTATTAAAAACACTTCCCTCCTGAACCTTATTTAACCCTTTAACATATTTAAATGTTTCAATCATGTCCACCCTCCTCCTGCTTCTCAGGCCCTCTTCCATCCCTTGCAGAAGTTAAAACCACGTTAAGAGTCACGTCAAACTTTCTCAGATTTTATTTTATTTTTAATAAACTGAAGAGCAATTGGTGGAAACCACAGACCGTGAACAGGAGGAACAAAGCATAAAGCCAGGTGCTATTTTGTGTGTGTGTTTTATCTGTCCACCTAAATCCAGTTGCACAATATCTATTGGACTCAACACTTATTTACTTAATGTTTATATTTATTTAGACAAAGCATCTGCTGCCTATTGAGAATAGGGGATAGAATGCATGACTGGTATGTTAATCCAAAAACTGTCTTTTAAAAAAAATGTCAGAATGAAAATAGCAAGGAATGAGACCAAACGAGTATGGCTGAAGCAGATTTCTGATCGCTGTTTTGATTAAATGCGCCAGGTATAAATGATTTATGGGAAGATCCTCTAGTTCAGGGTTTGTCAATACTGCAAACTTTTAAGAGATCTGGAGTTCAACTCCCAGAATTCCCCAGCCAGCCATGTTAGCTAGGGAATTCTGGGAGCTGAACTCCATATTTGCTGGCTGGGGAATTCTGGGAGTTGAAGTCCAAACTTCTGAAAGTTGTCAAAGTTGGGGGAAAGTGCCGTTTCTTTTCCCTTTGAAAAATATTTATTACAGAATAACTCTTAATTTTAGTCAATAATCCATAGGTTGGTCCTATATCTAGAATTCAGAGAAAACAAAATAAATGTTGATAATGATGATTCTCAAATATCTCAGACCTTGGACATGTTATCAGAGGAAAAAGGAAAGTCAGAAGCATCATAATCCATTGCAGGGGGGGGACGGGGCGGGGAAGAGTTGAAGTCAGAACCCGAGGTACCTCATGGGAACACCACCCAGCTTTAGGAGAGGTGTCCGAATAAGGTCTCCTGCTTGAGCAGGGGGGTTGGACTAGATGACCTCCAAGGTCCCTTCCAACTCAAATAAATAAATAGGGTCTCCAGCTTGAGCAGGGGGATGGATTAGATGACCTCCAAGGTCCCTTCCAACACTAATCAATCAATCAATAGAGAAAGAAAGAAAGATAAGGTGTGCTTGAGCAGGGGGTTGGACTAGATGTCCTCCAAGGCCCCTTCCAACTCTAATAAATCAATAGATAGATAGATAGATAGATAGATAGATAGATAGATAGATAGATAGATAAAGTGTGCTTGAGCAGGGGGTTGGACTAGATGTTCTCCAAGGCCCCTTCAACTCCAATCAATCAATTGATTGATCGATAGATAGATAAACAAATAAGGTGTGCTTGAGCAGGGGGTTGGACTAGATGACCTCAAGATCCCTTCCAACTCTAATCAATAGATAGAAAGATAGATAGATAGATAAATAAGGTGTGCTTGAGCAGGGGGTTGGACTAGATCAGTGTTTTTCAACCAGTGTGCCGTGGCACACTAGTGTGCCGCGAGACATGGTCAAGTGTGCCGCGAAGCTCAGAGAGAAAGAAAGCAAGAGAGAGAGAAAGAGAGAAGAAAGCAAGCAAGAGAGAGAGAGAAAGAAAGCAAGAGAGAGAAAGAGAACAAGAGAGAAAGAAAGAAAGAAAGAAAGAGAGAGATAGAGAACTAGAGAAAGAAAGAGAGAGCAAGAGAGATAGAAAAAGAGAGGGAGGGAAGGAGAGAGAGAAAGACATAGAGGGAGGGAGGGAGAGAGAAAGAGACCAAAAAAGAGAGGAAGGAAGGAAGAGAAAGAAAGAGGGATGGAGAGAGAAAGAAAGAAAGAGGAAGGGGAGAGAAAGAAAGGAAGAGAGAGAAAGAGGGAGGGAGAAAGAAATAGAGTGAAAGGGAGGAAGAGAGAGAGAGAATTTTTTTGTCCAAACTTTTTTTAGTCGCCCCCCCCCCCCCGCCACTCAATGTGCCCCAGGGTTTCGTAAATGTAAAAAATGTGCCGCGGCTCAAAAAAGGTTGAAAATCACTGGACTAGATGACCTCCAAGGTCCCCTCCAACTCTAATTAATCAATAGATAAATAAAAGAAGCCGAGGGGAAGCTCGGAAGGGCCCGGGCGAGCGGCTCTAGCCTGGCCTGGCTGGCTTTAAGCGCCCCCTCCTCTTCCTCCTCCCCCTTCCCGGCGGGCACTCCCCCCCCCACGCCCTTAGACGGCCCCCTCCCGCCCGCCAGCCCCGCTGCCCCCGTGGCATTCCGAGGTGGCCCGGGCGGCTTCGGCGGCGCTGGTGCGCGAGGAGCCGGAGCGAGGGGTGGGCGGCGAGGCGGCGGCAGCGCCGGAACCTGCGAGCGGGGCGGGTTCCTGCTTCCACCGCCCCCTCCTGGGCCCGGCCCTTCCCCGCCAGGCGCTCCCTGCCACAGGAAGCCCCGGCAGCCGCCTCCCAGCCCGGGCCCCGCTGCAGGGACAGCCGCCAGGTGAGAGTCCCGCGCCCCGCCCGGTCCGGACGGCGCTTTTCGGGCCTCGGTTGGGCCTTGGCTCGCGGGGCGGACGGGCCGGAGCAGCCAGCGGGTCTGTGGGAAGCGGGAGGGAGGGAGGGGAAGGCGCTGAGGGACGAGGGGAGGCTGCCTGCACTTCTTCTCGAGGTGAGGGGGAGCGGGCCTCGCTTTGCCCCTGAGGGAACTGAGGCGGGGAAGGAAGGAAAGGGGCGGCCAGCGGGTCTGGGGGGGGGCGGATTTCCCCCCCTCCCTCCAACTTTTCTTGCCCCCCCCCCTTTCCTGGTCTCCACTTTTCCTGCCCCCCCGTCTCATTTTTCTTGTTCCCCCCCCACCTTCCCTGTCCCCCCTTCTACTTTTTCTGCCCCCCCCATTTTCCCTATCCCCTCCCCACTTTTCTTTCCCCCCTCCCACTTCTCCCCCTCCCATTTTTCTTGTATCCCCCTCCCACTTGTCCCCCCTCCCACTTGTCCCCCCACCTTCCCTGCCCCCTCCTACTTTTTCTTTCCCTATCCCCTCCCCACTTTTCTTGCCCTCCCTCCCCACTTTTCTTGCCCCCTCCTAATTTTCCTGCCCCCCACTTTCCCTATCCCCTCCCCACTTTTTTTGCCCCCCTCCCACTTGTCCCCCCCACCTTCCCTGTCCCCCTCTCCTTTTTCTTTCCCTATCCCCTCCCCACTTTTCTTGTCCTCCCTCCCACTTGTCCCCCCCACCTTCCCTGTCCCCCTCTCCTTTTTCTTTCCCTATCCCCTCCCCACTTTTCTTGTCCCCGCCTACTTTTCCTGCCCCCCCATTTTCCCTATCCCTTCCCCATTTTTCTTTTTCCCCCTCCCACTTTTCCTATCTACTTCCCACCTTTCCTGCCCCTTCCTGCCCCTTTTCTTCCCCCCCCCCTTCCGACTTTTCCTGCTGCCCTCCCCTCCCTTGCCCTCCCCTGTCCCACCTAGCCGGATTCACGTGCATTTGGGATCGGGCCATGCAGTAGAGGCTGTAGGTCCAAACTGGTTCCGGTTTGGCCTCTTTCTGGACTTGGACCAAGAAGGCGTTTTTTTCCAGGGGTTAAAGTCTGGCTGGGGCTCGGAAAGAAAGAAAGAGGGTTTCTGAGCATGTGCAGAGTGGGTTTTCTTGCCTCCTGTCTTCAGGAAATCCCCCCCATCCCATTATCCGAAATCTATGCATGCTCTTTGTACTTTGTGCTACCAACTTGAACCTTAAGATCTAGGGTTAAAAACAGATTGTTGTTGTTGTTGTTTTTAAGATGTAGGGTTAAAAACAGATTGTTGTTGTTGTTATTATTATTATTATTACTACATTTGTATGCCACCCCTCTTCAAGGACTCGGAGTGGCTATTATTATTATTATTATTATTATAGTTATAGTTTAGTTATAGTTTATTAGATTTGTATGCCGCCCCTCTCCGAAGACTCGGGCGGCTCGCAGCATAGCAGTAGTATAATACATTACAAATCGAATAATAAAAAATTAAATCCATTTAAAAAGACATTAATAACATAATAAAACCCCTAACTATTATTATTATTATTATTATTATTATTATTATTATTATTATTATTATTATTATTAATCTTGATTCCTTTCTATGCCAGGTTTGGCATTTGAAAACCAGAAAGGAAAACACACCACTGAGTGGTGTTTTTTTTAAAAAAAAAATACACAACTCCTGGTCTTCCTAAAATACATAATGGCGAGGTGACTTCTAGAATTCAGCTTATGACCAAACTTGAGGCCTACATTTCCGTGGTAAATATTTCTCTCCCCCCTGCCCGTTGTTAAGTGAATCACTACAGGTCTTAAGTTAGGAACACGGTCGTTAAGTAAAATCTGGCTTCCCCATTGACTTTGCTTGCCAAAAAGTCCCAAAACGGGATCGCGTGAGCCCAGGGACTCTGCAGTGACCATACATCACATGCCTGTTGCCAAGCGGCCTAAATTTTGATCGTGGCCACAGTTGTGACGTGTGAAAAACATTTTCTCTGCCGTCGTAACTCAAAATGGTCCCTAAACAAGCGATTGTTAAATCGAGGACAGCTGTAACCAAGGATAGGATGAGAATACAAAATGAACTAACTGCAACTGTGCAATATGACAATTGTGTTTGTAGAAGGGCGGTAATTAACTTTACTGTAAAAAAAAGAATATTTTGCATTTATTTTTCTTAATTAATCAATTCATTGGATTTGTATGCCAAACCTCTCCGTGGACTTGGGGCGGCTCGTAGCATGTCCATAAAACAATATACAATTAATTAATATAAATTAATATAAATAGTTAACTAAAATATAATAATCATTCATTCAGTACAACCAAACATTAAACCTTCAATGGTATTGCTTTGCATCATAGAGCGGTGCCTGAATCTTTAAAGAAATGCAGATTTGCTTGGGAGATATTCTAGCAGGCAGGCCTCTATGGATGGATGAGGGAAGAACGCAAGATCTTTATGGATACCACTTTGAAGAAGTGTGAAAAATAAAGCTAGAATAAAATTTGGAGCAGTTGGTGTTCATCAATCCTCTTTATTTTTCCAGACTTTGGATAAAAACTTTAGATAGAAAAGAGGGGCTTGAATCTAGACTTAAGATAATGCTTGCAAAGGTCACTTGGGTTTTTTTAATCAAATAATTTTATTGCATTTTGCAAAGCATAGACATTAAAAAAACACAACATAAACTAATGAGAATAGATAAAGAGTAAAAAAACAAACAAACCAGGGATCAAAGTGCGAAAAAGTACGAAGAAAAGGAAAGTACTTGTTGTGAGCCGCCCCGAGTCTTCGGAGAGGGGCGGCATACAAGTCCAACTAATTAATTAATAAACAAACAAACAAACAAACAAACAAACAAACAAATAAATAAATAAATAAAGTAAAACAAAAATAGATAGCATGGCTCATCATGTAGGGCAGTGTTTCCCAACCTTGGCAACTTGAAGATATTTGGACTTCAATTCCCAGAATTCCCCAGCCAGCAAATGCTGGCTGGGGAATTCTGGGAGTTGAAGTCCAAATATCTTCAAGTTGCCAAGGTTGGGAAACACTGATGTAGGGAACCTTTTCATTGGACTCTTTAGTTTCAGAGTGCGACGTCCATTTTCTTCCCCACCCAAAAAAGAAAAGGGAAAATTTTTATTGTGTGTGTCCCTATTTAAATTTCGACAATCATCACATCCATATGTCAAAATTGGATTTTCTTGCAGAAAGTCCGCAGAGGGCTTCCAATTGTAAATGAAATTTCTTCTGTGGTTTTTCTCTGCTAACTTGGCCATCGTTGCCAAATCTGCCGTCTTTATTAATTGTTTCTCTATTGCGAGAAGACATCTTTTAAGGAGAAATTTCCCGACAGTGAGAACAATTAATCAGTGGAACTCCTTGCTTCCAGAAGTTGCGAATGCTCCAACACTGGGAATTTTTAAAAAACTTTTTAAAAATTGATTTAAAAAAAAAAAAAAGACGTACACAGAAACATACAACATAAAAAAAAGGAGCCCATACTGCTCCGCTCTTTTCAGAAGTCAAAAAATGGAAATAAAAATACTATAGATCGTGTTAAGAAAAGGGAGAAAAAGTAAAGGTAAAAAAGGAAAAGAAATGTATATGTTATTGCTACTTACAAGGATTTACATAGTTTTGTACCATCTAATAAACAGTATAATATTTACGGTGATATTCTTTTATTCAGCCACTGGGAAATTTTTAAGAAGAGATTTATTTATTTTATTATTTATTTTATTTATTTGTCAACGAAGTTAAAGGATAGTAGTTTACATAAAAATAACATAGGAAGTAATGATAAAGGAAGACAACAGGATAGGGGCGGTAGGCATAGTTCCCTCTAAGCTGAGCAGTGAGCAATCGCTCACTTAAAAATCATCAACTCAGAGTTTCCCAAACCTGCCCAGAAGCCGAGAGGGAAAGAGTGAGAGGGAAGGAGAGAGAGAAGAAGAGAGAGAAACAGATAGAAAAAAGAGAGGAAGGAAAAGAAAAAGAATGGGAGTAAGGAAGAGAGAAAGAAAATCAAAATCTAGTTTGAAACTAGCTCAACTATTTAAGTGGCATTTTGATATTGATAGAGTTGCCCTATTATGAGCTCACTGTTATAGACACACAGTACAGTATTTTATTTTGAAATTCTCTGAGGCAAAACAGGTGGGTTTTTTGTTTGTTTGTTTGTTCGTTCATTCATTTATTCATTTATTATTTCTGTGCCGCCCAGTCCCGAAGGGACTGCCGCTCAGACACTATACTTTTCCGCCCCCCCCCCCCCCCCAAAAATTAGAGGGAACACTGTCGGTAGGCACAATGGTGCGTTTATGCACGCCCCTTACAGACCTCTTAGAAAAAGGGTCAATTGTAGACAATCTAAGGTTGAAGATTTTGGGGTTTGGAGAAGAAACCACAGAGTCGGGTAGTGTGTTCCAGGGGTCGATCCCTCTCTTGCTGAAGTCGTATTTTCTGCAGTCTAGTTTGGAGCAGTTTAAATCTAGTTTGCTTGTGTGTTGTTGCGGTTGAAGGTGAAATAGTCACTAACAGGAAGGACATTTTGGTATACGATTTTGTGAACTCCATTTAGATCAGACAGGAGGTGACGGAGTTGTAAATTGTCTAATTTCAGTATTTCAGCTGTGGTGGAATAAGGTACAGTGATCCCTCTATTATCGCGAGGGTTCTGTTCCAAGACCCCTCGCGATAATCGATTTTTCGGGATGTAGGGTTGCGGAAGTAAAAACACCATCTGCACATGCGCGCCCTTTTTTCTATGGCCGTGCATGCGTAGATGGTGGAGTTTGCGTTCCCCGCCGCCCACGCAAAGGGGAAACCCCGGCTCCTCGCTGATGCCCCCGCTCGCCCGCCCGCCGCCTGCCGCCCGCCAGCAAGAGGGGGAGAGATAGAGAAAGAGAGAGAAGGAAAGAAAGAGATGAGAGAGGGAGGAAGAGAGTGTGAGAGAGGAAGAAGCAAGATAGAGAAAGAGAGAGAGAGAGAAAGAAAGATGAGAAAGGAAGGAAGAGAGTGACGTCATCGGGTGGAAAAATCGCAATATAGCGTTTCGCAAAGATCGAGATCGCGAAACTCGAGGGATCACTGTATTTTGTCGTGGGAGGACTGGTTATTAATTTATTTATTAATTTATTTGATTTTTTAAAATGCCGCTCTTCTCCTTTGACTCACGGCGGCTTACAACATGTTAGCAATAGCACTTTTTTAACAGAGTCAGCATGTTTTGCCCCGACAATCCGAGTCCTCATTTGACCCACTTCGGAAGAATGGAAGGCTGAGTCAACCTTGAGCCGGTGATGAGATTTGAACTGCTGACCTGCAGATCTAGCAGTCAGCTTCAGTGGCCTGCAGTACTGCACTCTATCCACTGTGCCACCTCGGCTCTTTATGGTTGCCTGCTTGAGCAGGGGGGTCAGACTAGAAGACCTCCAAGGTCCCTGCCAACTCTTCTTTTAGGTGTCCTCGGCTTACAACAGTTTGTTTAGTGACCGTTACAACACGACTGACAAAAGTGGTTGTTTTTTTTCCAGACTTAACAACCATTTGTATATCCCTGTGGTTGCGTGATCAAAATTCAGATTCTTGGGCAACTGACTTGTATTTGTGACAGTTTTGGGGTCATGCAGTCTCCTTTTGTGACCTCCTGCCAGGCAAAGTCAATGGGGGGGAGCTAGATTCACTTATTGATTCTTTCTTTCTTTCTTTCTTTCTTTCTTTCTCTCTTTCTTTCTCTGTCTCTCTTTCTCTCTCTCTTTCTTTCTGTCTCTCTCTCTTTCTGTCTCTTTCTTTCTCTCTTTCTGTCTTTCTTTCTCTGTCTCTCTCTCTCTCTTTCTCTCTTTCTCTCTTTCTCTCTCTCTCTCTCTCTCTTTCTTTCTTTCTTTCTTTCACAGCTGGGACAATTCGCTTAGCAACCAGAAATGTTGGGCCTCCCTTGACTGTGTTTGTAAATTGAGGACTAACTCCTCTTCCGATGTCTGGAACATTAAAAGGCTGTGTGGCTTCTCAGGCTGGGGTCAAAACTGTTTCCTCCCACATAGTAAAAAATTATCTTTGTGCCTAGTTGGTGTCCTTTAGCTCTTGCGGTAGGTGCTCATTTATTTATATTTATTGCGCCCCCTTCTAATCCCAGAACAAGCCTTCTATCACAGTTTTTATCCAGCCCATTTCCCCGGAATGAGGGCAGACTTTCTTTCTTTCTTTCTTTCTTTCTTTCTTCCTTCCTTCCTTCCTTCCTTCCTTCCTTCCTTCCTTCCTTCCTTCCTTCCTTTTTTCCTTCCTTCTCTTCTTTCCTTTCTTCCTTTCCTTTTTTCCTTCCTTCTTTCCTTCTTTCTTCCCTTCCTCCTTCCCTCCCTCCCTCACTCCTTCTTTCCTTCCTTCTTTCTCTTTCTTTCCCCCTTTTCTTCCTTCCTTCCCTTTTCCCTTCCCCTTCTCCCTTCTTCCTTACAATAGTATAAAAACATGAAAGGCATTGAAAACTTTGATAACAAGTATGTAAAAGGCTAAGTAACTTGAGTATGAAGATTCGGGGTGGCGCAGTGGTTAGAATGCAGTATTGCAGCTAATTCTGCCGACTGTCAGCAGTCTGATCCTGACAGAAGGTTGACTGAGATTTCCGTCCCTTCGAGATTGGTAAAAGGAGCACCCAGATTGTTGGGGGCAAGATGCTGACTCTGTAAACCGCTTAGAGAAGTTTGTAAAATGGTATATAAGTCTTAAATGCTATTGTCCTTCCTTCCTTCCTTCCTTCCTTCCTTCCTTCCTTCCTTCCTTCCTTCCTTCCTTCCTTCCTTCCTCCCTCCCTCCCTCCCTCCTTTCTTCCTTCCCCCCTCCTTCCCTCTCTCCCTTCCTCCCTTCTTTCTTTCTTTCTGTCTGTCTGTCTGTCTTTCTTTCTTTCTTTTCTTTCTTTCTTGTGCTGTGGCTTATTTTTTTTTTTGCCGCTTTATATTCTTGCCCGGACTGCAAGCTGCTCCCAAGTTGTTTGCAGGATGTTTATTCAAATGTTTTAACCAAGTAGCTAGAACAAAACTCACATGCTTTGAAGCGGATCCACGAGAGATACAGGCTTCCCTTTAAGAGCCCTAAGTGGCTCTCTTTGTGTTGATAGAAGATGCTGTTGTTGTTATTGTGGTTTTGTCCCACAGCCAGATGTTCAGACTGGATTTGACCTTTTTTCAACCATCCAAAGAGACCTTTCCAAGGAGCCGGGATAGGCAGAAGTGGCTGATTTGATGATGTTTAAAATCATTGTAGAAGGATTGTAAGCTGGTTCCAAGTCCAGCTGCCTTTTGCAATTGACTGCTGGTGATTGTGTCAATGCCGATGGAACTCCAGTTGTTTTGGGCTTGCCCGCAAAGTGTCTATTTAATTACATTGGGGAACAGCAATTTCGCTGTCTTAAATCTGTGACTTCTGGATCCAAAAATAACCACAGTTTTTATCTATCACGTCAACTTTTTAAGCTACAGGATACCCTCAAAAGTCCTGCATATCGTGCATACGAAGGAAAGAAAAGTAAAAATTTACCAAATATACTGTTTCCGAAGAATAATCTTATTCATACAAAGGCTATAATAGTGACTGCAAGTTAAATTATGTTCATACAAATAGTTGGTTTTTTTATTGAATGGTAATTCTACATATTAAGGTAAACATTTTTGCTTCTAGCTTTTTCTGGAGTGTTTAATCTGCGGTCTATCTTGGTGGAATTGCTCACCTTGCTTATCACTGGTTGCACCAAGATTTTCGGGGATGTTAGCAAGATGGCTATGTAAAAAAATGCAATTGCATTGGTTGCCGATCAATTTCCGGTCACAATTCAAAGTGTTGGTCATGACCTTTAAAGCCCTTCATGGCATCGGACCAGAATATCTCCGAGACTGCCTTCTGCCGCACGAATCCCAGCGACCGGTTAGGTCCCACAGAGTTGGCCTACTCTGGGTCCCGTCAACTAAACAATGTCGGTTGGCGGGCCCCAGGGGAAGAGCCTTCTCTGTGGCGGCCCCGACTCTCTGGAACCAACTCCCCCCAGAGATTAGAACTGCCCCTACCCTCCTTGCCTTTCGCAAGCTCCTTAAAACCCACCTTTGTCGTCAGGCATGGGGGAACTGAGATATCTCCCCTGGGCCTATACAATTTATGTATGGTATGCTTGTATGTATGTCTGTTTAATAATGGGGTTTTTAAAATATTTTAAATTGTAAATTATTAGATTTGTCATGAACTGTTTTTATTGTGTTGTGAGCCGCCCCGAGTCTTCGGAGAGGGGCGGCATACAAATCTAATAAACAAACAAACAAACAAACAAACAAACAAACAAACAAACTGGATGCTCACGTTGCCTAATCAACTATATTATACATATATAAGGTGTAGAGAAAAAAAACCTTAACGTGGTAGAAGAAAACTAACTTCAGTTTTGAAACCAGCATGCTTAATTAACTCTTTAAAAAAGCTCTAAAATCCTAGGATAAAATACAGGAAATAGTACAAGAGCAGATCAGATGGACCGTGAGGTCTTTTTCTGCTGTCAATCTTCTATATTTCTATCTCCCAGTTCAAGGTGTGACTCTGAGCTGCAACGGCATTACCTGCGTCGTCATCCCCCCCCCCCCGTCTGTCCACCCCACTGCCGGGACAAATTCTCCTCCTGTTTTATTTCAACCCTCTGACTGTCCTGCAACAAGCTTTCGTGCGCCAAACATTTTTCTACCGAACTAAGCCAGTGAGGTCAGTGGCCGGGGAGAAGCCAAGAGGCGTGTGGGTTTTTTTTTTTTGGGGGGGGGGGGAGCGGCAGTGAAGACCAAGCCCCCCTTTCCCTCCCACCCTCCTTCTGTTTTTCTGTTTTCTGCCATATCCTCCCCCCCCCTTAATGCCACGAGGCCGTGCCATATGTTTCCAACCAGCAGACCATAACCCTCCCCTGGCCATAATATCTAGAGATAATTTGGACCTGGTTGCCATAACTGAGACATGGTTTAAGGATTCTAATGAATGGGAAATATCCATACCAGGATATACACTGTATAGGAAGGATAGAATAGAGAGAAGGGGAGGTGGAGTAGCCATTTATATTAAAGAAAGTCTAAAAACAACACTAATTCAAAATACGTGTCAAGATCTAGAGACTCTCTGGATTTGCATGCAAAATAAAGAAGGTTCTGTCATTAGAATTGGGGTGATCTATAGGCCTCCAGGGCAATCCGAGGAATATGACAACAAGATGGTGGATGAAATTACCCAAATGGCAGTAAAGGGAGATATTGTGGTTATGGGTGATTTCAACATGCCTGATGTTGACTGGAATATCCCCAGTGCCCTTACATGCAAAAGTAAGAATATAGTAGAGGCCTTTACAGGAGCAGCTCTGGCACAGCTGGTTAAGACACCAACTAGAGGGGAGAATATTCTAGATTTAGTTTTTACGAATGGGAATTGGGTTTCAGAGGTCAAGGTGGGAGAAAATTTAGGTTGCAGTGACCATCTATGTTTGTGGTTTGATGTAAAAACTCATTGTGAGCAATCCTATAATGCAACCAAAGTATTGGATTTCAGAAAAACAAATTTTAATGCAATGGGAGAATATTTAGATAATGAATTAAAGGGGAGGGATAAAATGGCAGGAGCGAGCATCCAGTGGACTGTATTAAAAAAGGCCATCTTAAAAGCCACTGGACTGTATGTAAGACAAATAACTAAAGGTAAAAGGAAGAAGAAACCGCTATGGTTTAGCAATGATGTAAGGGCTATAGTCAATGAAAAAAAGGCTGCCTATAGGAGGTATAAAGAGTCTGGAAGTATAGCTGATAGGGAGGTATATAAAATGAGACAGAAGGAGGCGAAACAGATAATATATGCTGCTAAAGCCTCAAAAGAGGAAGAAATTGCCAAATCTGTAAAGAAGGGGGATAAAACCTTCTTCAGATATATTAATGATAAGAAGAAGAAAAACTGCGGCATCACGAAGCTTAGTACCGGGAATAATACATGCATTAATGGGAATAAGGAGATCGCTGACCATTTCAATAGCTACTTCTGTTCAGTTTTCTCAAAAGACACCTTACAAAATAATACTATAGAGGGATATAGCATTGCTTCCAGCTGTACGGATTCAGCTCCAGTGATCTTAGAAGCCGATGTCTTAGAAGAACTTGAACGATTAAAGATAAATAAGGCAATGGGTCCAGATGGCATCCACCCCAGAGTTCTTAAAGAACTCAGATCTGTCATTGCTACCCCCCTGACTGATTTGTTTAACCAATCCTTGTTAACAGGAGAAGTTCCTGAGGATTGGAGAATGGCCAGTGTTGTGCCTATTCACAAGAAGGGCAGTAGAGAAGAAGCTGGTAACTACAGGCCAGTTAGCTTGACATCAGTTGTAGTTAAAATGATGGAGACTCTACTCAAAAAGAGGATAAATCAGCACCTAAAAAACAATAACTTATTAGACCCAAATCAGCATGGCTTTACTGAAGGCAAATCATGTCAGACTAATCTCATTGATTTCTTTGACTATGTCACAAAGGTGTTGGATGAAGGTGGTGCCGTGGATATTGCCTACCTGGACTTCAGCAAAGCCTTTGATACGGTTCCACATAAAGAGCTGATAGATAAATTAGTGAAGATTGGACTTAATCCCTGGATAGTTCAATGGATTTGCAGCTGGCTGAAGCGTAGACATCAGAGAGTTATTGTTAATGGCGAGTATTCTGAGCAGAGTCAGGTTACAAGCGGTGTGCCACAAGGATCTGTTCTGGGTCCTATTCTTTTTAATATATTTGTGAGTGACATAGGGGAAGGTTTGGTAGGGAAAGTTTGCCTATTTGCCGATGACTCTAAAGTGTGCAATAGGGTTGATATTCCTGGAGGCGTCTGTAATATGGTAAATGATTTAGCTTTACTAGATAAATGGTCTAAGCAATGGAAACTGCAGTTTAATGTTTCCAAATGTAAAATAATGCACTTGGGGAAAAGGAATCCTCAATCTGAGTATTGTATTGGCAGTTCAGTGTTGGCAAATACTTCAAAAGAAAAGGATTTAGGGGTAGTGATTTCTGACAGTCTCAAAATGGGTGAACAGTGCAGTCAGGCGGTAGGGAAAGCAAGTAGGATGCTTGGCTGCATAGCTAGAGGTATAACAAGCAGGAAGAGGGAGATTATGATCCCACTATATAGAATGATGGTGAGACCACATTTGGAATACTGTGTTCAGTTCTGGAGACCTCACCTACAAAAAGATATTGACAAAATTGAACGGGTCCAAAGACGGGCTACAAGAATGGTGGAAGGTCTTAAGCATAAAACGTATCAGGAAAGACTTAATGAACTCAATCTGTATAGTCTGGAGGACAGAAGGAAAAGGGGGGACATGATCGAAACATTTAAATATATTAAAGGGTTAAATAAGGTCCAGGAGGGAAGTGTTTTTAATAGGAAAGTGAACACAAGAACAAGGGGACACAATCTGAAGTTAGTTGGGGGAAAGATCAAAAGCAACATGAGAAAATATTATTTTACTGAAAGAGTAGTAGATCCTTGGAACAAACTCCCAGCAGTTGTGGTAGATAAATCCACAGTAACTGAATTTAAACATGCCTGGGATAAACATATATCCATCCTAAGATAAAATACAGAAAATAGTATAAGGGCAGACTAGATGGACCATGAGGTCTTTTTCTGCCGTCAGACTTCTATGTTTCTATGTTTCTTCTCCCCCCCCCATTTAATCTCCATCGTGATTAGCAAGGCTCTACGTTGTTCTTCTTGGCTACACGACAGGCTGACCACATTTTGCAGAAGGAGTTTGCTTCTTTTTGCTAGGGCAGTATTTCTGAACCTGGCGCGAGGTCTGGACTTCAACTCCCAGAATTCCCCATTTTTGCATCTCTTCTCCCACCAAAGGCCTGCCAGTAGATGCATAAATGGGGTTTCAAGTAAAGAGATTATTGTTGTTGTTGTTATTATTATTATTATTATTATTATTATTATTATTATTATTATTAATTAGATTTGTATGCCACTCCTCTCCAAAGACTTGGAGCGGCTCACAAACAATAAAGCACAGTACAAATCCAACTATTAAAAACAATTTAAAACCCTTAATATAAAAACAACCATACATCCCAGATCACAGTTATAAATCCAGAGACGCATCTCTCTCTTTTTTTAATATTCTAGACTTGAGATTTTTTTTCAACCTTGGTAACTTTAAGAGGTGTGGACTTTTAACTCCCAGAATTCCCCATTTTTGCATAGGATCCCAGCCCGCCCCTTGAATGTAGGTGCAAAAATTATGTTTCAAGTGAGAGATCCTGTTGCAAATCCAGAGCTTGTTTTCTTTCTTTCTTTCTTTCTTTCTTTCTTTCTTTCTTTCTTTCTTTCTTTCTCTCTCTCTCTCTCTCTCTCTCTCTCTCTCTCTCTCTCTCCCTCCCTCCCTCCCTTCCTTCCTTCCTTTCTTGTTTTTTTTTTAATGACGTAAACCTGAGTTTCTCAACTTTGACAAATTTTAAGCAGCGTGGACTTTCAACATGCCTGCCCAGGGGAATTCTGGGAGTTGAAGTCCACACTGCTTCCACTTGCCACAATTCAGAGATATTGCTCTGCAGAAGCGAGAGTTTCCCCGACCTAAGAAAGCTAAATTTTGACAATTGAAGGGAGGTGTCGGAAAGAAGGGTGGGGATGTTAGCAAGCTCGCCTTACTTGTAATAATTAGGTGGTGTGATGACTACAACAGGAAATTGCACTGGTTTCATCTCTGCACCTGATTCCAGTTGGGTTCAACACAGTAGATAGTTCATTAGATTATTAGAGTTGGAAGGGACCTTGTAGGTCATCCAATCCAACCCCCCACTCAACCAGGAATCCCTACAGCATTTTGGACAAATGGCCATCCAATCTATTTTTTTATTTATTTATTTTGTCCAATACACAATAAGGGTTTTAGTGGGTATACAGTATACTGTATTTATATACACATAGTAAAATACATGATGAAGGTTATAGAGGAGATACTCATAGTAAAATATATCTAAGAAATAATAGAAAAGAAGGTATAGGAATAGAACATATCAATGAAAGAATAGAAGAAGAGATATAGGAATAGAAGAAAGGTATAGGAGATATAGGAGAGCAATAGGACAGGGGACGGAAGGCACTCTAGTGCACTTGTACTCGCCCCTTACTGACCTCTTAGGAATCTGGATAGGTCAACCGTAGATAATCTAAGGGTAAAGTGTTGCAGGTTTGGGGATGACACTATGGAGTCCCGTAATGAGTTCCACGCTTCGACAACTCGGTTACTGAAGTCATATTTTTTACAGTCAAGTTTGGAGCGGTTAATATTAAGTTTAAATCTGTTGTGTGCTCTTGTGTTGTTGTGGTTGAAGCTGAAGTAGTCGCCGACAGGCAAGACATTGCAGCATATGATCTTGTGGGCAATACTTAGATCTTGTTTAAGGCGTCTTAGTTCTAAACTTTCTAGGCCCAGGATTGAAAGTCTAGTCTCGTAGGATGTTCTGTTTCGAGTGGAGCAGTGAAGGGCTCTTCTGGTGAAGTATCTTTGGACATTTTCAAGGGCGTTAATGTCTGAGATGCGATATGGGTTCCAAACAGATGAGCTGTATTCGGGGATGGGTCCTTTATTTTTTTTAGCAGTGTATTTTAGCTAAACCAAACAGAAGCCAAATTACCTGGAGAGAAAATGGACAAAGGAAAGGGATTTATTCTCTTAACACGGTTGAATTTGCAGACTTGGAGGTGGGGGGAAATATTAAATAAGTCAGCAGGTCCTTCCCTCCAGGCCTGGTGACTTATCTCCATGTTCCACCTCTTGCATTTGGTTTTTTTGGGGGAAACGAAAGCTAGGTGAGGTGGAAAAAGAAACCAAGGGGAGGGAAAATGTGGTGGAAGGAAGGGGGAGAAAAATGAAAAACATAGGTTAAAAAAATATTAATAAGGAAACGAGTTTGTAATTCGGGGGACGATAAGGACCACGAGAAACGAGTTAGGGTGGCACTGCCTGTGGAGTTGGTTTCGTTTTGTTACTGCTCCGCGAAGTGGAGGTTTTTTTCAGTTGTTTCCGACTTTTTTTTGTGTGCTTGTGCAAGTTGTCTGGGCCAGGCAGATAGGACACTTGTGTTGACAAGAAGTGTTTTGGTCTCCTCCCACTTTTAAGCGTGCATTGAGATTCCACATGGTGGTGGTGGGAAGTCATTTTGGAGTGGCCCCCTTTTCCTGACAAGTGAGAACAATTAATCAGGGGAACGGCTTGCTACCAGAAGTTGTGGGTTGTTCCACCCCTGGAGGTTTGTGAGAAGAGATTGGAGAGCCATTTGTTTCAAGTGATGCAGGGTGCGTTCCAAAAGTAATGCAATTGAGTTTCCCGCACCACTCCTATTGGTCAGAGTGGGACCGCAGCACTTAAGTTACTATCTGTTGCTTATGACTTACAAAGCCCTTCATGGCATTGGACCAGAATATCTCCGGGACCGCCTTCTGCCGCATGAATCCCAGTGACCGGTTAGGTCCCACAGAGTTGGCCTTCTCCGGGTCCCGTCGACTAAACAGTGTCGTTTGGTGGGACCCAGGAGAAGAGCCTTCTCTGTGGCGGCCCCGGCCCTCTGGAACCAGCTCCCCCCAGATATCAGAGTTGCCCCCACCCTCCTTGCCTTTCGCAAGCTCCTTAAAACCCACCTCTGTTGTCAGTCATGGGGGAATTGAAATTTTCCCTTCCCCCTAGGCTTATAGAATTTATACATGGTATGCTTGTATGTATGATTGGTTCTTTAAATTGGGTTTTTTTACATTGTTTTTAATATTAGATTTGTTTACATTGTCTTTTTTATTGTTGTTAGCCGCCCCGAGTCTTCGGAGAGGGGTGGCATACAAATCTAATAAATATCAAATATCAATATTAATATATATCTCTTCACTGCCCAAACTTAATGAAGTTACTCCTTCTGACGTTCTTATGTGCCGATAGCTCTTGAAAGTGTCTCTTGCTCTGCAGTTGTGTGTATGCATGTGTGTGTGTAGCCGTACATCACTTCCTGCTCCAGGAAGTTGGTGCGATCTGAAAATGCTGCAGGCTGATTCTTTTGTTTAAAAACCTGGAAGAGTCAAAAGCTGGCCTGTTCCATCAGGAGGGGGAATCCCAAACAATTCAGGTGTCCTGTTGGGACGATTGCCACCCCTTTGTTGTTTGGAATAATCTGAGAAAAACGGGGCGCAGATTGGTTTGGAACCATCATGCTTAAAGATACTGACTTTTTCTTCTTCTTCCATTTCTAGATCAAACTTTGGAGGTCTAATAGTCCAACCCTCTGTTTAGGCAGGAAATCCTTTATTATTATTATTATTTATTATTATTTATTAGATTTGTATGCCGCCCTTCTCCGTAGACTCGGGGCGGCTTTACCCGTGATGGCAAACCTATGGCACGGGGGCCAAAGATGGCATAGAAACATAGACACATAGAAACATAGAGGCATATCTGTTCTGTTGTGTTCTGATGTGTTCTGTTGTGTTCTGTTCTAGTCCAGTCCAGTCCAGCCCAATTCCCAGAATTCCCCAACTAGCATTCTGGCTGTGGAATCCTGGGAGTTGAAGTCCTCACTTCTTGCAAAGTTGAAAAACACTACTTTGAAAGATTAGGAACTTGTGTGACTCACTTTGTCCTAACTTCTCATAGGCAACTAGTGTGTAGTAATCTTAACACCCCTATAGTTTCCTGATCCCTCCAACCTCTTGTCTCCAGGAACAGTTGTTATATTTTGGGGTTGTTTTTTTTTTTTTTAAGAAAACCCCACTGATCTTTACTTTTTATCTGGTATAGTGGCCGCTGATACGGACTTATTTTTATTTGCAAATTTCCATTTATCTGCTTCCTGCTTATTCTTTCGCTCTCTTAAGCTTGGTGTTGGTCGGGGATAGGGTTGCGTCTTTTTTGCATGTTCTCTTTTGCAAGAGAGACATTTCCTGGTTAAAGAGAGGATGTTGGCTTACCGCAGCTTCATTTGTATTTTCGGGGTGCTTCGGTGCGCCGTTTCTGTTCGTGTTTCGTTGCCTCACCGAGGTATGTTTTATAGGGACTTTATTTGCCCATTGAAATAGCATCCCTGTATATAATGTTGGGCTAATTCCTATTGTAGCAAGGAAAGAAAGAGGTGGATTATAAAAAAAGCTGGCTCACTCACAGGCTTTTGTGTTCTCCAGACTGGTGCTGTTTAGAGGTATTAGTACCGCTCCCGTTGTCCTCAGCTGGCTGGGAATTATAGTTTTTTTGTTTGTTTGCATCCCACCTTTATTTTATTTTTTACAAATAACTCAGAGCAGCAAACAGCTGCTTACTTCTCCTATTTTCCACACAACAACAACCCCATAAGGTGGCTTTCATGGCTAACACAGGACTAGAATTCCCAATCTCCTGTTGATTGATCCAAAAGTCACCCAGCTGGCTTTCATGCATAAGGGGAAAATAGAACTCCCAGTCTCCTGGTGATTGGTCCAAAGTCACCCAGCTGGTTTTCATAGTTAAGGAAGAACTAGAATTCCCAATCTCCTGATGATAGGTCCAAAGTCATCTAACTGGCTTTCATGCATAAGGGAAGACTAGAATTCCCCGTCTCCTGGTGATTGATCCAAAAGTCACCTAGCTGGCTTTCATGACTAAGACAAGACTAGAATTCCAAGTCTCCTGGTGATTGGTCCAAAGTCATCCAGCTGGTTTTCATGGTTAAGGCAGGACTAGAATTCCCAGTCTCCTGGTGATAGGTCCAAAGTCACGCAGCTGGCTTTCATAGTTAAGGTAGGACTAGAATTCCCAGTCTCCTGGTGATTGGCCAAAAGCCACCCAGACAGCTTTCAAGACTAATGTGGGACTAGAACTCCCAACCTCCTGGTGATTTGTCAAGGTCACCCAGCTGGCTAAAATGGCTAAAGTGGGACTAGAACTCCCAGTCTCCTGTTTTCCAGCCTGGAGCTGTAACCACTTGGCCAAAGTGATTGTTTCCAAGTCCTCTAAAAACCTAACAACTTGTTCCCAAAGTTATCTTTTGGGGCTGTAATTTGGCAGTTGTTGTCAGTTCCACTAAGCAAATTTTATGTCTGTTTATTGGCAGAAATCCAGCAGTAGCTCAGTTCCCCCCCCCCTACTAAGTACATTGGAATGTACATAAGAGCAGTATCTTGAATTTATGGGTGTGTGTCTACGGCGGGCTGACTGTTAAAACAACAACAACAACCGGGAGTCTCTTTCAAGGAAAATAATATCCTTAGCTGCAAGCTCTTTGCTTAAAAACGTGAAATTCAGTTTCAAATCCAGCTTGCTCTTGCAAAGTTATCCCTGCCTAGTTACAAAGCTGCTAGTTCTCAGGAATGTTTTCTGTCCTGAGTTTGCATTTCTCGTGTTCTTGTGGTCCGTTGCCGAGACCAGACGACAAAAGAAGACCCAGCTTTTGATTTATTCTGTTTTAGGTTGCCTTCTGGAATTAATTTCTAGGTCTACAGGTGGCTAAATGATGAATCGGTTATGATGGGCCGGGTGTAAACATGTCCTGAAAGGAACTTCGGAATCTGGTTTCATTTAATTTGCGCAAATTTTATTGAGCCTCAAAACTTTTCGAGTGCCATAATTGCCGGTTAAAAAAGCCCATGGTTTTTCCATGAGGTGGTAGCAAGTAGCCACCCAGTTCTTAATGTCAGCTCTTCACTGCTCCTTTATGGAGAGACAGCAAGTCCCAAAAAAAGGAATATACTGTATTTTTGCAGTATAAGATGCACCCTTTCCCTCCTAAAAGAGAGTGGAAATGTTGGTGTGACTTATACATCAGATGCAGCCATTATCGGCCTTCTGAATCCCGCTGCCACGTTCCATTTTTGCAAAAAATGGGCTCATTTTTCACAAAAACGGGGTGTACAAGATTTTAGGAGCCCTAAGGTTTTGGGAGTGCTTCTGGGGATTGGGGGAAGGCTAAAACGCCCTCATTTTTGCAAAAAAAGCAAAGCTTGTGGACTTGTGGACTTCAACTCCCAGAATTCCTCAGCCAGCAAAGCTTATGTACTTGTGGACTTCAACTCCCAGAATTCCTCAGCCAGCCAAGCTTGGGGACTTGTGGACTTCAACTCCCAGAATTCCTCAGCCAGCAAAGCTTGTGGATTTGTGGACTTCAACTCCCAGAATTCCTCAGCCAGCAAAGCTTGGGGACTTGGGGACTTCAACTCCCAGAATTCCTCAGCCAGCAAAGCTTATGTACTTGTGGACTTCAACTCCCAGAATTCCTCAGCCAGCCAAGCTTGGGGACTTGTGGACTTCAACTCCCAGAATTCCTCAGGCAGCAAAGCTTGGGGACTTGGGGACTTCAACTCCCAGAATTCCTTAGCCAGCAAAGCTAGTGGACTTGTAGACTTCAACTCCCAGAATTCCTCAGGCAGGAAACCTGGCTGAGGCATTCTGGGAGTTGAAGTCCACAAGTCTTAAAAGTTGCCACAGCTGGAGACTCTTGCTCCAGGGTGTCACAATGGGGTGCTGCTATTCCCCCCCCCCACTATTCCCCCATATTTTTTTCCTTTCCCCAAAAGGAGCTCCTCCCTGTCTTAGTGCCAACCGGCCAGCCGCTTGGAAAACTGCCCTCCTTATGAGTCAGGCCTGCCTGTGGGGTGGGGCCTTTCCCTACTACTGCCAGCCGCTTCTCTGAGGCCTCTTTGTAGGTAACAGAGGCAGCATTCATGCCCTACTCACCTCCACCTCAGGCAGGAATTTCTGAGTAATGGGGGCTGGTGGGGGTTAGCTTGAATGCCTTCCTGTGTATGAATTCTGCCCCCCTGTTCTATACCTTTTTCTTTTGCCTATATCCCTCGTGACAGTTTGGAGACGGCTGTCTTCTTCCCACACCCTAAACTAAACCACGTTTGTTGAATACTGTGTCCAGTTCTGGAGACCTCACCTACAAAAAGAGATTGATAAAATTGAAAGGGTCCAAAGACGGGCTACAAGAATGGTGGAAGGTCTTAAGTATGAAACCTATCAGGAAAGACTTCATGAAAATCTGTATAGTCTAGAGCAGTGTTTCCCAACCTTAGCAACTTGAAGATATTTGGACTTCAACTCCCAGAATTCCCAAGCCAGAGAACGCCAAGGTTGGGAAACCCTGGTCTAGAGGACAGAAGGGAAAGGGGGGGACAGTGTTTTTAATAGGAAAGTGAACCCAAGAAAACGGGGGCACAATCGGAGGTTAGTTGGGGGAAAGATCAAGAACAACATGAGAAAATATTATTTGACTGAAAGAGTAGTAGATGCTTGGAACAAACCTTCCAGCAGACGTGGTAGATAAATCCACAGTCACTGGGATAAAACATATATCCATCCTAAGATAAAATACAGGAAATACTCTAAGGGTAGACTAGATGGACTGTGAGGTTTTTTTCTGCCGTCAATCTTCTATGTTTCTGTGTTTTTGTTTTTGTTTTATATATATATATATACGTATATATATTGGGGTTTCTTGTTTTTTAGACTTTTTAAATGTATTATTGTTATTTTAGATTCGAACTATTAGATTTGTCATTATATATTGTATAATGCAGTCTATGCAGAGGGGCGGCATACAAATCTAATTAATAATAATAATAATAATAATAATAATAATAATAATAATAGTTTCTAAGTCATTCAATTCTGGGAGTTGGAAGTCCAAACCTTTGAAAGTTGTCACAGTTGGGATAGACTGTTCTTTCTCATGGAAGGTTGGACCTCTATCTTGAATTTGGAGGAAGCAAAAAACGGTGCCGATAACGATGACTTTTTCTTTTTTTTGGCTGAGAAGATTTTTATTTTATTTTATTTTATTACTTTTTCAGCCAACATACATCACAAGGCCAACAATAAACATTCAAAAGACAAAACATATAACAAACAAGTGGGACATTTATAGCCCCCCCTATCCACCGAAAGCTATTATCGGATGTAATCATATTACAGTATACACAATTTCCTTAAGTATTCATGTTGTTCTCAAACCAGTTACCCTAATTCAAATATTACTATTTTTAATTATACAAACGTGCGGATAACGATGATTTTCAAATACTTCAGACCTTGGGCATTTTTTAACACAGGCAAAGCACCCTAAACCACTGCAGATGTGAAGGAACAAGCACCTATTTCAAGGGTGCATGTAAGGAAAGGCAATAAAGTTAAGGTGGCAGCCACTGTGCTGTGTTTAAAAAATCCCTACTAAAGTCCAAGCATGTCAGCTGGGAAATTTAGGTTATTGGAAATACAAGCATGCTGGTTTCGTTGAACTCCACACGTGCTAGCTGGGGAGTTCAGATGGATGGGGAATCCTTCAAATCGTCATGACATCCTAAATTCTTGGGAAGGACTTTATGTAAATGAAGGTGAATGCCAGCTAAAGAACAAGCCCTATTGAAGTCATGCTGTTGTGTAATTATAATACTACTTCTGTGCCTCCAGGTGTATGCTGATCCAGGCTATTTGGACACCCTGACTCAGGTGCTGGGGACCCTCCGTCCCCCCCAAGGGGGCAGAATGGAGTTGGAGGAGGGCTACAATGGAGTAAGTAATTGGCTGGGGTGCGCTTGCAAATAGGATGGGCATGGGTGTGGATGGATAGATGGAAGGCAGGTAGGTAGATAGGTGACAGGTGACCGACAGACATAGACATGGATGGATAGATGGATGATAGGTATGTATGTGTGTGTGTAGGTAGGTTGGTAAGTAGGTAGGGAGAGAGAGAGAGATGAGAGATAGATATGGATATGGATGGATGGCTGATAGACAGGAAGGTAGGTAGACAGGCAGATAGATAGATGACAGATGACAGATATATAGACACAGATAAATAGATGGATGACAGGTAGGTGGATTAATATTAATAAATTAATACGGATGGATGGATGGATAGGTAGATAGATGGGGAGGGAGGGAGGGGGAGAGAGAGAGAGAGAGAGAGAGAGATGAGAGATAGATACGGATGGATGGCTGACAGACAGGAAGGTAGGTAGACAGGCAGATAGATAGATGACAGATGACAGACATATAGACAGATAAATAGATGGATGACAGGTAGGTAGATTAATATTAATAAATTAATACGGATGGATGGATAAGTAGGTAGGTAGGTAGGTAGGTAGGTAGGTAGGTAGAGATAGATAGATAGATAGATAGATAGATAGATAGATAGATAGATAGATAGATAGATAGATAGATACGGATGGATGGCTGACAGACAGGAAGGTAGGTACAGGCAGATAGGTAGATGACAGATGACAGACATATAGACAGATAAATAGATAGATGATAGGTGAGTAGATTAATATTAATAAATTAATACTGGTGGATGGATGGATGGATGGGTAGATAGACAGACAGACAGACAGACAGACATGGATGGATGAGAGACAGGTAGATGACAACATAGAGGTAGGGAGGCAGGCAGGGGGACATGACGGACAGACACAGATGGATGACAGGTAGGTGGGTAGATTGATACTGGTAGATGGATGGATAACAGATAGATAAATGACAGGCAGGCAGGCAGACATAAATAAATGACAGATGAAGGCAAACAGACAGATAGATTACAGATAAGTAGCTAAGTAGATTAGATAGACAGACAGACATGGGCCAGCAATAGCCATATGTGTTTGTGTGTATGTGTGTGTGTGTGTTGGTGACCCCTGGCCTCAGGAAGTGGACAGCATCTAAATTCAATAAAGTAAATAACCTTGGGGACTTCTGGTGTTTTTCCCCCTCCAGAGTTCAGCCCTGGGAACTCAAGGAGGCCTGGCTATGTCCATCATTGGTGCAGAAGACGAGGATTTTGAAAATGACATTGAACCGGTAAGTGGGGAAATTATCAGAACAAATGCAAGACGGATCTTAAGAAGATTAAGAGGATAAAGTGGGTCTTCCACATGGAAAGGCTGAGAGATTAAGTTGGGGAAAAGCGTGGAAGAAATAACATTATAATGCAATACAGGTAGCCCTCAACTTACAACAGGTGATAAGCAGGCTCTGTTACAATCACAAATTGAGGACAAGCTACAATTTATTGAACTA